>NC_137695.1:94151263-94232256 GCF_964034855.1 Anser brachyrhynchus
ACTGTCTATAAAAATAAATCTGTCACTTTTTCTATACACAGTCCAACTCAACAAATACTTTATGTCTTTATTCCATAAGTTCTTCTGGTCTTATGTGCAGTGCCCTAACAACTCAAGGTAAAACACAAGTTAGTATATGCATTGTTTTACTTGTACTTTTATTAACAAAATTTCTATATAAGTTGGTCTTTAAGTGGCATTTCTCTTACTTGCACTGTTAGATATGCTGATCATATTATGATTTATTTTTTTTAGTACAACTTACACCAAAAATAAGTATCTCATTTTCAGACGTGTCAGTTTCTTTTAAATATATATATTTTTTCCCTCTTCTTTTTATTTTATTTGTTTTCCCTCTGGATTAATTTAAACAAAAATGTCCATTTGAGATCAAAAGCTGAATGTGATATTCTTTCCCAAAAGTATAGAAACAAATATTTTTGTAATAGTCAGAAATTATCATTTTTTAAAATGTTGGCGTGATTTTTTTGTTGTTTTGTTTTATAATCTCATTTCTCCCCTTTTAATCTGTAACTATTTGCCAAATTTTCCTAGTGTTTATCAGTAACTCTGTTTCTTGAGAATCCTTTTCTCTGGAAAACATGTACATTTTTAAATATTTTCTTATCTCTAATTTCAAGAGTCTGTGGGCAATATAAATATTTAGTTAATATCAAATGCTCCAAATGTTATTTAGAGTTGATGATGCTCTAAATTATCATAAAAAAATATTAACATTTCTTTAATCTAAAGCATTCATGAAGCAATTTGATAATTTTCAGGTATACATGTAATCTGTTATTACGCACTGACATATTTGAAGGGATAATTACTAGTGACATCATGTGCTTGCTATTTTCTACTCATAATGCACATATTTTTGTTTTCTGAAGTCAAAAGACATAATTTTTCACTTTCCAATGTTTAGTCAGAGAAAAATATCACAAGTTAAAGAAATACAAGTAAAAGATAAATATTTTTTCCTAATGATAATTTTTCTTAAACTATGATTTTCAGAATGCGCATGAAAACTTGTTGGACTCGTCAATGATTACCAATAAAACCCACAAACAAACAATGAAAACACCTTTATGAATCACATGAACTAGGTGTTTTTATTATTCCAGTGTTTTCTGAATGGTCTTTGTGCTAGTTTATCATTTCATGGAAATTACAAGGTTGTCATAATGCACCTTATGAATTTGTATTAATATCACGAGACCAAAAACTGTGTTTAAAATCTATTTATGTAAATCAGTGACCACTCCATAATGTGGACATAATTATGTACGCTTACATTAGCTTTTAATTGTGTCTTGATGCTTGTGTATTCAAGTCTTTCACATTATCTATTTTTGAAGCTAGTGTTTGTTTATATGACTAACTGCAAGGGTGGATGGATAAAATGAAAAAGAAAGGTGGGATCGTGTTTTCCTCTTCTCTCTCTCTCTCTCTCTCTCTCTCTTACTCTCCCCCTCTTTTCTAAACAAGCTAAGAGTTTTTATAATTCATCACCTGGCTGACAGATGAGTTCTGCTGGAGAATATTAGAAAATGTCTCAAATCTCATATATATGCTAATGGTATGCTGAGACTGGTTGGTGGTATGCCGGAGTTTTTAATCTGTCTCGACCAGTGTGGAAAGTGGAGGAGACAAGTCATTGCACTCGACAATTTATGATCAAACAACTGAATTGTAAAGGAAGAAGGACATGCAGAAAAGGAGAGTAATTTTCTGATTTAACAGCGTTGTTACTACAAATAAAGAAATCTTGATTTTGACTGCACTCGACATTAAATGAGTTTCCTGTGCCCTGCTCTGAATTTTTCATTTCCAGATTTGTATAAAGCACCCTGCTTAGATACAAGTGACAGATAAGGAGACGATTGCATATGGAAATCAAATGTGTATAATAAAGCCATCTTCTGTTTATTAAATAAACACATGTAGATGACTTCCGTGGAGAATGCACTGATAATTCTTCATTGTGTTCTAGTTTTTTTGCAAGTCACAAAGAATCTTATTTAACAACCACGAATGACTAGATGCAGGCTTTTCTGTTTATTACTTTATAACAAACCAGGCAGTCTAATATATGGCATTTATAAAGATTTTATTCTGATTCTTTAGTGCAAGCTTTAGCTGTAACAGTACAATATATTAGTGTTTATGCTATTAAAGTTCTGGAAGCTGCATCAGTGCATAAGTATTTTCTGAATATTATGTTTTCGTGATAGAAATGTTAAAGATTAGGTAGATAATACATACATTATTGTAAAATGGAACTCCAGGAGGAACGAAATATAACATGAACAATTTGGTCTTCATAAAAATAATTATAATATTGTGTAATCAAAACTAAGAAAAGACCATAGGGTCTGCAGACAGCTGAGCAATTATTTCTGATTCAGTGATTCAAGAGCCTTCATTTCATATGTAAGAAACACTTAGTTCACCAAGAGATGTAATTCCAGTTCTGTTTCTCACTTTTTTTTTTTTTTTTTTTTTTCAGACATGGCCTTCCTATAAATTGTTCTAATATACTACAGTTTTGTGTAGCATCATGAATGCAGGTTGCTTTTCGTGAAAGGGGTTTTGTATTGCAATTGAGGTCCTTATAGATATTTTAAAGTAAGAGAAAACATACCTTTCGGTTCACATTTTTTTGATAATAAAAAGAGTAGGGAATCAATAATGACCAGGCAATAGTGAACTGTATTTAGCGATAATTATTTGTCATGTCAGGGGAAGTCTGCAATCAGTAGTTCATTTGGGCTTGGCTGAGAGGGCCATGATACTGCTTTAAGTCCTTTCCTGTATTTATCAATATCAGCTGCATTAGGTAAGTTTTAGACTGTTAGCGTTTATTTCTCAAATTATCATAGCATCACTCTTTTCTTTTGTTTTTGCTTGAACTTTGCTTTGATGTTTTACTTTAAAAAAAAAAAGAAAATAACAAACCAACAGTCCAAAAGCAAAGTATGCCCATCTCCTGTCATACATATACTGTTAAATGAGAGCAGAGTTCTGAAATAGTGCTTCAGACTTCCAAAACACCAGGAGGCTTCTCAGCCTGGGGTAAATGTAATGTGAGCTTTGGCATAAGTGCATCAGAAAATCCACACGGATTTCTTACTATGATTGGAAGTGATCGCTGTGCATGGAAGTACACAACCGGTTCAAACAAGACTAGATAAGCTGTGTTGCAAAGCCATATGGCTTAGTTTAAACAGCACAAAGAGGAAGCCTTTGATCATGGCCTTTGATCATAGTTAACCCTAAATGAAGTGGTGAGCTAATGTAGGTAAAAAGGTGTCAGAATCAAAGCAACTAGAGGCTGATAGGAGTCTAGGAAAAGAAGGATTTTGGAGAGGATCCTGGTATGCAGATGGTTTGTTTGGTTTTAAACCAAGGATAAGGATAAAAAGACTGTAGCAACTTGGGCACCAGTGGAGAAGACCAAATTATGGCAGAAAAAATGAAGATGACTGGAAGCAGAAGTTGTAAGTTGTATGTTATCCTTCAGTGAGTTTCTGACAGCATTTACATATGCATGAAGGGTCATCTCATAATGTTCATAAAAAAAAAAAAGGTGTGAGAGCTTGAAATACAACTAGAAATGTGTGTAGAATACAGAAGAGATTTAAGGATGACAGATGAGATGAACGGAAAGAGCAGGCATATACCTGGAGTTGCAGGTGGGTTGATTGGCAGATGCTCAGATGAAAAGAACACCTCCAGAAATATATGAAAATGAGAACAAGGCAGAGGAAGACACCAATATGTGAAGGAAGATAAATCTATGGATAGAGTTTGATCCATGGAAGGAGTGAGGAGATGGAACAGCTAGAGACAGAAAGCTGAGCATCAAGAAAGAAGAGATGAAGTAAATGGTAACAGCAGGGGCTAGACACTGGAGAAATTAGAATTGATAGGTAGAAAGCAGAAAGGAAGCAGGAAGACCAGAGTTTCACAGGAACCTCAGATTACTCTGAAAGGAAACATTTTCATAAGAAATATTAAGAGACTAGTAATCAGAGTGGACTAGAAAACAACCTGGTGCAAGCACAATGATGTGAAGGGCTATTAAGGGCTACTAAGGGCTGCTAAGATGGTGAAAGGCCTAGAGGGGAAGATGTACAAGAAGTGGCTGAGGTCACTTGGTCTGTTCAGCCTGGAAAAGAGGAGGCTGAGGGAAGACCCCATTGCGGTCTACAGCTTCCTCATGAAGGGGAGTGGAGAGGCAGGTACCTATCTATTCTCTTTAGTGATCAGTGATAGGATCTGAGGGAATGGAGTCAAGCTGCGACTTGGGAGGTTCAGGCTGGATATCAGGAAAAGGTTCTTCACCAAGAGGGTTGTTGCTCACTGGAACAGGCTCTCCAGGGACATAGTCACTGCACCAAGCCTGTCAGAGTTTAAGAAGCGTTTGGACTGTGCTCTTAGTCATATGGTCTGAATTGTTGGTAGACCTGTGTGAAGCCACGAGTTGGTCTTGATGATCCTTGTGGGTCCCTTCCGGGATATTCTATGGTTCTATGATTCTATAAGGTTAGGCATGAGGGTGAAAGTCATTCTGAAGAGGCTGAGGAAGAATCCTTTGAATGTCTTTCTACAGTTGAGAGTAAGAACAAGTGTCCTTATAAGAATCCTGCTTGAACAGATAAAAGATGATTGCGGCAGATGGGTGAAGATATTCAGAGATCTTTGTTGGAATTATTTTATTTCCTAAATCTAGAAGGCAAAAGTTTAGAATAATAAGTATCATCAGGATTGGTGAAAGCACCCATACAAAGTTTGGGATGTTTACCTACTTAAGTATCTGGCAAAGTAGCCTTCCTGTGTTATGGCTAACCTGACTGGTAAAAGAATGGACACTAAAGAGGAAGTAAATACTATGAGAATAATAGTGAAGTAGTTAAAAATAAGAGTGTTTAATTTGGGTAGCAAGATGCAACTGAAAATTGACTCAGTAATTCATAGGAACTGTACAACAAATTGGAAGAAGTCAAACAAAGACTCAGATGTGAAACGACATTATAAGAAAACCAAAATGGAATAGCTGTTATTCCTGGAAAAATGATATGGAAGGAGCATAACTATTCGGGAACTGACCTGGTACATTTTGTTGTGTAATGGACTCTAAAGAAGTGAGAGGACAAATTGTGAGTGAGCTGCAATTCAAATGAAAATTTCTTTGGGGAAGGCAGTTGAGTACCTCTTGTTGTGAATATGCTGAAAATCAGACATTGAAAACCAGTGTCTTAGAGTAATAAATATTTATATTGTCCTGGTAGTGAACAAGGTAATTCTAAGACTTTTCTATTTCTCTAATATAGCTTAAAGTACAAATGTTGCTAATAATGATAACACCCAAATTATCAGTAGACTTTTTCAGTAAGTAGTCATTCAGGTATCAATGGACAACATTACTTTAACATTATTTTTGGACAGAACTGTGCTGAGCAAGGTAACACACGCTTTCCTGCTTTCTTCTATCCCATCCCTTCTTGTTCTTCTTGCTCTTCACCTTTTTGTTGGCATAGTCCACTGGCAATACCTCACTAACAACTGCAGTCAACTGCTGTTTCCAAGATCAGCTGCTGACCCATTCTTTTTATCTTGGTTGTGGAAGAGATGGTATTTAGAAAGGTATTTAAGTAGCATTTTAGGAGCCAGGAAGGGTTGATCCACATGTTTCTGTGAAAATTTATGGGACCAAGCAGGTATACAACAGTACTTTTTCAGTAATATGTTTCTAAACCAGAGACCCGTAAACTGGATTTTTGAAACTGCTTGACAATTTTGCAAGTACATTGAGCACAAGGTAGAGAGTAAGTACCTTTAAAAGTCTCACCCACAATATTTTAGAAAATACTTAGTTGTGTTTTTCACTTCTAATTTAGAGGCTCTCCAAAGTGTTTATTTCAGAATGTATAAATGTCACAAAAGCAAAATAGATGCACAAGTCCCAAAACAACAACAAAAATCCACAACACTGAATAAAAAAATGTGAGTTAATAGATGATGCTTTTTTCCCCCATGTTCACACAAGAGCTGTCTACACCACTGTGCTTGACTGCCCTGTTATTCTGTAAAAGCAACACCATGAATAAATAAAACTGAAAGTATGAAACTGCTTAAAGTTGAATGTGCTCTTAACAAGACATAACAAAACTTTATTGAACCTCTATGCCTATGAACAATGCCTCATTTCAATCATGCCAGCAGATGGCACTGTTTATATTAAGTAGCTTTCATGGGGAAATTTGTTTCTTTTTTTCTTTATTTGTTTACTAAATATTGTGAGATGTTATCCTGTGCTTGTAATACCTCTTCCTGAAATGAAAAATTGATCTACACAAAACTTCAAGTAACTGTATTTATGATAATGTGTGTAAACTAATATTTCTAATCCACCTTTTTCTCAATGCATAAGGAAAATTAAGAAAAGAAATTCAACATGACTGGAGCATTAGCACTTCTGAGCTTTTGAAAATGAAGATAAAGGAGCAGGTTTCTGGGATGTTTTGCAGCTACTCCGTGTTTCTAGTAGTTAGGTATTTTCAGGCTGAACGTTGTGCGCTTAAAGACTTTCATCCTGTTAATTCTCCTGGATGTTTGCAGTCTACTGTAGATGCCCTTTCCAGTTCCAACAGGGACTGATATAAGAAACTGTACCACAAGAGGAATCCCAGGTATAATGGAACAAGGAAGACTGGAGAGAAGTGAGAAGCACTTCAAATGACATTGGTCAGGCCATGCAGGAAAAGTTCAGGTTTAGGGGTAGAAGCTGCCTGTGAGCATGTGGTACATTTATTGTGTTTCCAGTCATGGGGCTGGGAAGCCCCTTTGCAAAGCTGATGTACAGCGGTGGCAAAGAGATGCCTCACCCTCACTGATGTGGGGAATTACTGCCTAGGTAGGGAAAGCACCAGAAATATGGCACCACTCCATCAGCAAAGAGTTCCTTTCCCTCAGACGCCTCCCAGCTCCCTGCAGAGCTGCTACATGTAGAACTGAAAGCTGCACCCATGGCCAGTTGACAGTAGCATTCTGCTACAAGGAGATATTACCAGTGGAAAGTAATGTATATTCAGTCTGCGAGCAATAACATAAAATTCTGTGTTTTGCAAGGGAAGGGGAAGAAAAAAAAAACAGGTTTCCATAAGCAGCAAAAACTTCTGTGGCTAATAATGTGCTAGTATACTGGTAGACATGGGACACATAGCCCCTGGGGAAAAATAGAAAGCCTTCAATTTCTCCAGCTACAGCAGAGACCTCAGCTAAAGTCGAGCTTCTTTTTCTGAGAGAGTAAGCGGAAATAGCTTCTGCTGAGCTGGAAAGATACTCTTGATTACTTGCTGTGCTCTTAGATAATCAAGGACACAGTGGAAATACCACATAGCATGTGACCAGCTTTGATTTATCCCAGGAAACCTCTCAGCTTCAGAATGCACTGTAAACAGCTGGTTCACAAATTTCAGACAGAGAAAAAAAATCTCTTCATTTTTTATCTCTTGGTTAAAAAAAAAAAAGTTTAGTGGATGTTGCATAACTGCATCATTTCCGGTCATTGGATGAAATTAGAAGATGAAACACGGATGACTTCAAATAACATTGTTACTTGAATGCAGTCTTTTGCAAGGTTTCAATTACTAACTCAAATCTGTTAAAAATATTTGCCCCATTAATCACATTGCATGCTGCTTGATTTAGATTTCTGGCCATTTCTCTACTCTAACATGGAATGCTCTCTACTTTCTACAGATTCCTGATAGTGTTTTGTGGTTGTTGTTATTGTTGTTTTCATTATAATGCCTTTTTCTTTCACCATATAAATGTTTACTGTACCAAATTTCATACACTGCATTTTCCCCAGCTTCCTAGTTTTGACACTTTCAGTAAAAACATCAAGCCTTGGTAGAACTAATCTCTGGCTAAATCTCTAACATTTATTATGAATAATAAAAATAAAGGTTTCAAAACAACAATAAAAATTACTATAGGTAACACCTCTTTTATTCTAACTATACTCATATGTTTTTCTTAATTTTCTCTTGGTCAATGGCATTGTTCTACTCAATTTTGCTACTGTCTGTGTTCACTGCCATGAGTAGCAAACTGTGCATCCTGGGAAGCTAAAACCTGCTGTGTTCAAATACTCCCTCTACTTTTCCCTTCACATGACTTCTTCCTTTATAGAAAGCTGCTTGTTTTTTCTTCATGGTTAACAACTTTGAACCCCCTTGATGCCCTTCATTACACAACTCTTGTTCAGGCACTTGGGATTTCTTAAATTGCTTATTAGAAAGCTTCTATCAACACTTGCCTTATTGCCTTAAATCTAGCAAAAAATGCTGTCACATCAAAATAAGCTATTTCAGTTACACTTCTGCTTCTGCACAGTCACCTCCAAACCCTTGTACTGACACATTTCCTCTTTACCAAATAGAAACCTTCTCCAGCTTGCTGCTTGTTTCTTTCCCTTCGTTTCATTTTGGCTGACCTCCCGGCCACTTTGTCAAGAACGAAGTCTTGCAACTAAGCATTCAATGTCTGTTTTTCATCTGTTGCTCATTCTAGGGCTCCTTCCTGCACCTCCATCCTCAATGGCCAAGTTCACATCCCTGCAGCCTACAGGTGAGGATACTGCAAAGCTGTGCATTTGAACAGTGTTAATGGCTGTTCACTCACTGCAAACCTTCATTGATTTCCTTGCTCACTGTTGTATTAATGTATTTACAACTTTTTTTTTAATATTTCCAAATGGATGTTAGTATTCAGATGATTCAGATTCATTATTTTGCTAGTACATAGCAATGTATACAAAAGTGTTCAAAGAGAGATAAACGTATAATGAGAATTTCTATGAGTTGCTATCTTCTATAAATAGGTAAATATGTAAATATTCAACCTTGAAGCATTTCTTTTTTTTGCTGTCGTCTTGGAAGTTCTTTGGGTATCACACAGATACACAGCAAAAAAAGATCCAGAAAATACCATGTAAATTTCTGTGAAAACTTTAGCAATTATCCATACTTCTGAAGAAAACTGTCAGTAATTAAACAACTGAAGTAATAATTACCTTATTTGCATCCTTCTTCAGTTGCTTCTTTTGCAAGTCAAAAATCCTGGTCTAGTTTTTCTTTACTTGTGTTATTCCGTAGGTTTAATAATTCCTCTCTCTGCATTTTTTTCCTTTTAACTTTTTGGGATATGTGGTGGTAAGGTGGGTTTCCTGAATATAATAGCTAGACCCATGTGAGTATTTAGGGTATGAACTCACAAAAAATTAGTAATAGTATCATTATATTACTTTGTTTTACCTTAAAACATCTTAATAGTGTTTTTGCCTTTTTGCCTTTTGCAGAACGCTGAACTGATGTTTCCAGACATCCCAAACTTTCTTTGCAAGTGGCAAGAGATAATGCAGAGTCCAAAAATCTGTAGGCAAGATTTTTTTTTTTAATGTATGCATTCCTTTTCTTTGTTGGCATTATATTTCTACTGACATTTTATCATATAATCAGTCTTTAGCATTCAGGTTTCTCTGTAATGTTTTTTAGATAATGACAGTTTTGACTATCTTAAATAACTTTCTCTCTTAACAAACTCTGTTGCCTCAGTATTTTCCTTCTTTTCCAAAGTGTTTCTGAGTACACTGATGGACATAGATGCCAACATGAATTCTCATGGCACACCTCTGTTAGCCTTCCTTTCACAATCTTTATTTTCTACCTCTGTATATCCATTTAAGTATCTTCCTTTTTATTCCTTAAAAATCTACTTTCTTTAGTAGCCATTGGTAAGGGACTCTGGATGAGACCTCTAGAAATTCAAGTACATTGTGTCATTTGGTTTAAGCTTAATATGCACTTGGTTATACCTTCAGATCTTCAAGCAAATCTTTAAGGCATAGCTTTCTTACAAAAGCTGCGCCAACTCCTTTGTAGTTCATAATTTATCCATGCATTTCACTAAGTTTCACTACAGTTTTAAATGATTGCTAGTGTTTCCTGGTTGCAGATCTCTACAACATCCTTAAAAACAAAGATATTTTATACCTTTATTCCTCCAATATCAGATTCAAGTTATAGTCTACCTATTACCAGTAATAGTTCATATACTTAGTATCAGAGTTCCTTTAAGTTTCTTGAGTAAATGCCATGTGGTTCTGGTGACATTTACTGTTTTTACCATCTGGAAGGGTCTTTGTTATCATATTTCACAAACACACACACACACAATCTTTAGTTATCTTCTTCAAGGAAGTTGCTCTTCTTCAGTGGACACCTTGCTATCTAGCTAACAAAATGAGTTCTGTGTTCCCCAAACTCATAACCAAAGTCTTAAACACACTCTGTTTCTTCATTCTGTTCTGAAAAGTTCATATCTTATTAGCATAATTTTGAAATATTAACATAACATCCCAATTCACTTTGAATTATGATACTTTTCAATTTTTTTCATTCCTATACTTATTTTAGAAATCAAATTTAAAAAAAAAAAAGAAAAAAAAAAAGGATTTTTCACATATGCCTCAACTTTACTATGCACAAAACAGATCCCATCTCTTTCAGGTCTAGGAATGAGTTATGGAGGGGGGAAAAGTTGATAATTTGTGGATAGCAGATACACAAAAGATCAGTGGATTCCTCTAGTATTTTTGTGAAGACAATGGGGTTCTAGCCATCAGAATTCTTGATATCATTGAAAGCACTTTACTAGTCTTTCTAGTCTGTATAACTGAATGAAGCATTTTTAATGCAGTAACTCAATCTGTTGGGATTTGGAAAAAAAGCAACACTTTGCATAATGCTACTTCTGCTTTTCATTTATGACCAAATGGGTGTGAGTTGAGGGATTATTATTATTTATCTCCTTGGCAGTTGTTTCATGGGTTGTTTTCACTTAGACTGGTGGCAGTTCATAGGCAAAAGGGTGAGAAGCATCGGTCTAGTTTATAAAAAGTGACACCAAACTGCATCATAATTTATGCAAGTATGACACCTGTTTTCCAAGATGGGCAAAGTGAGAGTGGGACTGCTGCTTTAGACGTCAGGGTTCTCTTTCTAGATCTGTTTGAATTTATATCGTATGAAGTCAAAGTAACAGGAAGAAATGATAGACTATGTTGTCTTCTGTGCTACATAATTTCATTTGTGTAATGGCTTCAGTTAACAGAGTAGGGTGAGAAAAGCAGATTGAGGAACCATGTAATCTAAGGGGAACATGGATAGATGGGAGAAGGAGAATTATTAAGGAGGATGCAGATGTTGCCACCAGTTCATATCCTAGGTGAAGATGAAGTAAGGATATTCACTATTTCCCACATGCTAGGGGTTCTTTGTCTTTCAACTCAATATTAATTCCTCATTTGTGTAATGTTGTCACTCCAGTGAGAATATCAAAACAGATGGTTAGTACATGGTCAATGATTTCATAGTCTGTATTGTAAGAAAGTTTTCTGCCTTGTTCTACTCCCTTTGTGTGGGTCAGATGATACCAAAGGAGCAAGACAACACCTAGCCCGTATCTTTGGAGAATCCCCAGTAAGAGGTGGAGCTGGTTACATAACTGTGATGACTCTCTTCTCTGCTCACCTAAGACTGGGTTTAGATGACAGTGACATTAGTTGTTAATTGCTGGGAGGGATGATCTACTGTTTGTTGGTTGTTTAACAGGCTTTTCCTGCTTTTTGTTGTTTGTTGTTGTTGTTGCTGTTGTTGTTGTGCTGCCATTGACAAATCTGAACTTTCACTAAGTGCTGTATGCTGTTGCTTAGGGTTTCAGGGAGAGAAACATTCAGTGCAACAGCCACAGATGTTCTCTTCCTCACCCAACAAAGTACTAATGGGCAATTACAGGGATAGATGAAGTCAGGGAAGGGCCTGACTCTCCCGGTTTGGACTGGGCTAAGGCTGCCCCCCTCACAGCTGTGTACCAAGATCACTGTGCAGAGAGTGCCTCCCACGTACACATTACACACGGCTAATTTAAATCACTCCTGTCTGTTAGGCAGTTAATGCTTCTTTACACAGAGAGAAATCCAAAATAGGCAGTACATTATTACTCACTCACAGACTCATATAGGAAAAAAAAAACCAGGGAGCTGTGTGGATCTTTATTTATATGTGGTAATCTATATCATACATACTCACAGATATGCAAATTTCAGCTTTACATCAGAAATTCACAGGAAAGCCTCAGGCTGATGTTAATTCCATCATTTAAATAAAGAATGTTCCATTGTTATAGGGGCCTTGGAGTGCTTCTGTGCTCTTTCTATTTACATAGTGATTTTCTCAGTTGAATCAAATGTATAGTGATACAGGCTAGAGATACTCTTACCAGTTACATATTGAATATATATCATTACAGGAGATTTCAACTAATTCTGATTAATAGTTTTTCTTCTACATACTGTTTTTGTTATAACACTTCCACTAATTCTGTTCACTTGCCATTAGATATGATTTCTATCTGTTATCTGGGTTGGTTTTCAATCTGGTATTTAAAAAGTACCAGAACTGTCTAAAGGCTATTCAGTGAAACAGACTTTGTAAAGATATACTGTCAAGGGCAGAGTATTGAACAAGGCGGTAAGAGAGAAGAGAAAAACCCAGACAACATAATGATTCAGTTACAGTGATTACACCTGTAGTAAGCATTACTTTCCTGGAGAAATGGATGGATGGCCCACTTCCAGAATAAAAATAAAATGTTCTTACTCCATATCCCCCACAACCTTCCTCCAGTGTCTCTCATGTTAAGACATATGATTTTTTTTTTCCTGTCCTTTTAAAGAATAGGTAGTGGAAGAGGTATTTAGGGCCTTTCATTTGTGTTTTGGAGAAATCAATCTAGATTTAAGACAAAGATATGACTACACTACCATGTGACCATTGTGAGGGGGTAACTTCTGACTTCTAGGTCATCTGGAATAGGATGATATTTACATCATTGTTCAAGGCAAGCATGGTCTAGAGGTGAACTGGTCATGTCCTCAAGGCCTGGCTTATTATCTGTCCCCCAAGCCCGTACATTTACTCACCCACAAATCTGTCCAGCATGCAATGCATATAACCACTGCCTCTTATATAATGTACAATCTCATGAAAGACTTCAGATAAGGAAACCAGGGCAGAAACATGTTGGCAGCTTCAGGTGAAACAATGTACTGTCTTCTGAGTCTACCAACTATTTACTATTTCTTCTGTCCCTGCCACTGCTGCTTACACTTAAGAAAACGTTGGCAGTGCCATGCAAGTGTCAAGTATGTGCATAAATGTCACCATCCTGGGGTAGTCGGTGCTTCAGAATATATCTGTTGCCAAAGGTATGAGCCAATATTACAGGTTAGAGACATTAGCCGGGGTGGGGGCATAGCTAGAACTTCAAGCAATCTTAGCAATCTTCCCTTTGTTGAGAAGAGGACAGAAGTGACCATGTATTTTGTATTGTGAGATGACCAGTAACAGATACAGAACTTGGGGATGAGAAGGTAACATCTGAAGCTCTCTGCTGTTACCACAACACACTCGAGCCTGGAAATACACTGTTAGGTGGACAGCCAATTTGGATTAAGGATGTCTGCAGCACTTATGATCTCCAAAGCCTTTGTGGTGATTGTATATGTTACCTTCATGAACAACATCTCACAGGTCATGAGGGCCTTCAGTCTGTGTAACTACAAGGGAAGATGACCGGTGAGATTTACCTTGTATGATGCTTTCATCCCTCATCATGGCTTTTGTACTTGTAACAGCCACAGGGGCTACCAATGTGTAAACCTGAAGACTTTGCATTGGAAAACTCATGAATACGATAACTCACTATGCTATGTGCCTGAGTCCTTGATTTTCCACCTGAATCAGGCCCTCTTCCCAGAGTGGTACAAGTTTGTGTTGATTCAAAAGACATCATGGCTGACACTATGCACCATAAGTCTGTCTGTAAGGATTGGATCCCACAGCAAGTTGTCCTTCAAAACCTACTAAGTTTCCTTTCAGAAGAAAATGGGGCAGCTTCTGGATTCTTCTCACAGAAGCCACCCCTGCAACCCCCTGCTACCAAAACCTTGCCACATAAACCCACTACACTCATACTCAACTAGAATCTGGGAACAGATTGAGTTATAAAGCAAGGATGATTGGGCTCCTGCAGTCTAACAGGGACTGAGCTAAACTGACAGTGCAGGCACAGACACATCCCAAGATTTGGGAAAATACTGGACTAGACTGTTTAGCCATACTTCTAATTGTCATCAGTGTCTACTTTCATAAATGTGTAGATTCTTCTAGATCTGTCTGTGATTTTAATTTTAGTCTCTAAGCTCATTCTTCAGGAAAATTTACCTGCTTGGATGATGAAAAGATTAAAGCCTAATTAAAATGCTAAGATAGCATTTTGCTAGGCACTTTGTTTCTTTGTTATAGGTTTAATTTCTAAAGTGAAGGTTAAAACTCAGTCCTCATACAGCTATCGCAAACACTCTACATGTTTTTTGGGGGGTGCCATACTTTCTATCTGTATATTTAGATCCATATACATGCAAAATACTGTTAAGTCTAAGTAGTAGTCTACAGGTATAAGTGAAAACACTCTGTGAGAGGCAATACATAACTATCAAACTCGTTGTTTTTCCCCTAGTTCTCTCTTAGTTACCACTTGGAGTTTGAAGTTCATTTAATACAGTGATATCCAGGAAGAATCAGAAGAAATGAAGCAGTACTTTATGAAATAGTTTCTTCTAAAACTACAGAAAACTATTCGGTAGCATTGAAATTATTACTGACTTCAAGTATAAGCAATAATAAAGCATTATAATAAAGAACCATGGAAGAAACATGAAAAATTCTGGAAATGTTATCTGATTTTGGGGAGCTTCCTTCAAGAGCACCCAGTCTGAAACCTTTCAGGTTGGGTACCCTTTCTGAAAAGGTGAATAATGAATGACAGAGAAATATACAAAGCTAAATCTAAAAAGGAATTTGTGCAAGGACACTTAGATTGAATGTGACCATCAGTACTGAATTTGAATTTATATTCTGTTTTATCATAGATTTCAATTAATGCAGACAAGGAAAACATTTGGATTAAAAAATGTGTTCCTTTTTTACACTGTTAGAGCAAAATGCTCGTGTTTTTGACAACATAGGTTTCTAAAGATGGTTTCTATAAAAATTGCTTCTCAGAATAGGCAGTCTCCTTTCTCAAAGGAATCATTTTATGAAGCAGATCTAGAACACATCACACGTTGCTTTTTGATTTTGCTCAATAAAGTTATCATGTAATTATCATCAACTAGTATTTAATAATTAATTCCTACCTCTAGGGCTGTCTGTTGACAAAGTATGATATCTCATCTGAAAACGGTGGCTGAATTTGTCAGTGAGGTATGGTGGCAGATAATCAGTGTCATCATGAATAATAGAGCTTTCATAATTTTCACTGCATTTATAAACCATTTCCATACTTGCAACACGGCCAAGGTGCCTGCAGCTCAGCTTTTCAATGTACTTTTTGCACAGTCTGTGAAGTTCTGAATAAAAATCTATCTTTACACAGAGACTTTAAAACAGAAGTAGCTCAGCTCTGGGCAGCTTACACAGAAGTGACCTGGAACACTATCAAGCAAGGTTAACAGTTTCTGTATTTGCAAACTGAGAGGTGAACTTGGGTGCACACAGCAAAGGCATCCTGCAATGGTCAGAGCAGTCTCACTACCACACACACTCAGTTGGATATTCTCAGGTAACAGGGAAGTACACAGCATCTGCACAGCAGAGGAGGATAAAACTCTCTTTCCATGTGGACATCTCCAGCAGTGAGTCTAAGCTAAGTTTTCACCCACAGCTGCATAGATTGGCTTTGGTGTGCAGCTCCTTCAGGAGGCTGAAAAAGGATGCAGGGTACTGTGGTAAGCAAGATGTTGTAAAGGTCTTCAGCTCTCTGCTGTCACAGGTACTTCGTAGGGAAGAGAGCTTTTTTCTAGCTATGCTACTTTGCCATAGCCTACTGAAAGGTAATGCACATAGCTTACTAAAAGGAAATGCACTGCACGTGGAAACTTGGTCTCCACTGACGGATATGATCAAAATGGCCTGCACTTTATTGTATGACAATTGTTTTTCACTTAACTGAAGAATTTTTTAGGTGAGCAGGTTGCATCAAAGACTCCTGGTTGAAGGGGTGATATCTGAAGGAGGAGAGCGGAAATGCAAGAGGTGTCATGACACATCCTAGAAATTTTGCTGTTGGGCTTAAGAGGGACTTTCGTCTGTTCTCTTATGCCTGACTTTTGAACTTCACCCTCCATGAATAAACCTCCTGGTCCTGTGGGAACCTCATGGATACTGGAGAGGAACAAGGGCAGAGGGGAGGCTAGGGAAATATATGGTTTATGGTGCCATGGAGGAAATGATGGTCTTGTTCACATCTCAGGGAATGGGAGCATTTATATGGAGAAACAGGGCTGTTGTATCTTGTGGGAGGATGGGACTTTTGTTCTGTGAGTGCCTGGGCCTACCTGTGGGCATTAGATAAGAGTGCTCAATTTATGGTTGTGCTGGACCAAGACTTCTATACCAGGATGTGCTGGTGCTGCCCCTGATATGTGTGCAGATGGCATAAAACACCTGCTCATTGTCACTCATACCAGGGTGCTGTAAACAGTGAAATCTGGATGGCCCATAGGCAGTCACCAGCCTTCTACAGAGTGGTCATGGCATAGCAGACTTCACTGACCCTCCTATCCAGAGTCCAGTCTATTTCACAGGTCTGTCCTATATAATTAATTTAAATACATAAATTAACCTTTTACTTTGACCTTGAAGTTTTGAGCCTTGTTACAGAGCAACTGTGGTCTTGTTTGCTTGAAATGGTTACGTTGTTCAGGGTAGCAGATAGTATTTGGTGTACGCTATGATGTGGACTGGAGTCCTAACCTTTTGGAGGTCAATTTACTCTGAATAAAGAAGATACTAATTTGTTTCCTTCAACAAACTCTGAAATGTGGACAATATGGATGCCACTAAATCAGTATGGCAGGTAGTCATGACGGTCCACTAGCTGGGGTCACAGTGTCCCATCCCACATTTGCAAGAGCAATGTGAGAGATGTGAATCCTGTCCGTTGTCTTGCTACAGCTGGAAAATCCACATTTAGTGAAGGTTTGCTTGACATTGAGAGATAAAATCAATGAGAACTGTACAGGAGAAAAGTATCTTTAAGGAGGCATAGCACACTTCAGCTACTCCATATTTCTGGTAGGTTTACCCACCCCAGACTGGTTGGCCAAGTTGAGGTTACATGAGTCCTAAGAGAAATGACAATTATCAGATGAGTGTGGCAGTGAAAGGTATTATTCTGGAGCTGAAGAGAAGGAATTAACTCCCAGCAGAGGGCTTTGAATTGTAAAACTCCAAATTCACTGCTGGTCACCCCATGTCACAGAACAAAGTAGTCTCTTCAGTAGGTATTGGCCTCCCATACTTAGAACTTCTTCATGGCAGGAAAGACCTTGGCTTGGACTATGGTCATGGTTCTAGCCACCATAAGAAAGTGGAAGTATTGGAAAAGGTCCTGACAGCATCTGTTCGGTTTCCTGTCAGTATAGGGCAATTCAGAGACCTGTGCACTCCATGTGTCCTAGCTCACTTCATAACAAAGGGAAGGATCGGCTTGTCTGTCAATGCTATATACTCCTTATTTCTGTGTGTGGCAGAAGTGATCTTTATGGGAAAGAAAGATTTGTAAGCTTAGTCTATGTTTGATCTGCCTTCTGCAAACAGTGATTAATTCCACCACATTTAAGTGAAAACATTTCAAAGCTTCATTGTTTAGATATTTTTAAAAATTAAAACATATGAAACACAATAATCATTAATATGAATTTCCAGACATAGTCTGTGACTTCCTGTTTATCTGAACAGTGCCTGTCACATGGTAAATTCTAATTATATCTGCAAACCTAATGAGAGCCACAATGATAATAATGGCAAAATTCAAAGGAGGGAAATTGAGAAATGGCAGAAATCAGTAGTAACTTGATAATGTCTCCAAATATTTGTAATATGGATTTGTATTTTGATTCTTTCCTATCTCTTTCTCTTTTAAATTGAAATAATGACTTTATGAGGACTACATTTATACTTAGTGGCTTCACTTTAAGAATATTTAATAAGACTTATTATTGACCTAATTGGCAGTGATGGCTCCTTCAAAGCCATGAGGGTTAATTTTGCCAATATGTTACCTCATTGTTATTTATTACAGCAGTGGAGACTTCGGAGACTTCAGACCTTTAATACAGGTTGTTGGTTTATTTTTCTTTATATTGTTTAAAGGAAGCCCCATTGGTTGTTCTTAGTAAAGGAAAACAAATAAGAATTATTTTTAACCAAGTCCAAAATAAAGAAAACTGGGGTTCATAAATAAGGTTTGGAACTTTTCTTATCTATGTTTGAAAGAAATTATGTAGAATGGGTGTAGTTCTGTGTCCTTCTGTGCAAGGACAGAAACTACGGAACACATACCATTTCACATTGTGGGCCAGCTATAGCCCAGTGGTTCCTTTGGCTGCTTGCAATGGCTTTCGTTCCTCTGCCCCGGCAGGGGTTTGATCCCGTGGGCACCCCTGGCCCACTCTTCTGTTCACAAACAGAGTAGGACTGGTGGGAGATGTGGAGGTCGGGAGCTGTCTTGGGCAGAGTGACCACGAAATGGTAGAGTTCTCTATTCTTGCCGAAGTCAGGAAGGGGATCAGTAAAACCTCTGTCTTGGACTTCCGGAGGGCTGACTTTGAGCTGTTCAGGACACTGGTTGGCAGAGTCCCTTGGGAGGTGGTTCTGAAAGGCAGAGGAGTCCAGGAAGGCTGGGCACTCTTCAAGAAGGAAATCTTAATGGCTCAGGAATGGTCTGTCACCACGTGCCCAAAGACAAGCCGGCACGGAAGAAGACCGGCCTGGCTGAACAGAGAGTTGTGGCTTGAGCTTAGGAGAAAGAAGAGGGTTTATAATCTTTGGAAAAAAGGGCGGGCCACTCAGGAGGACTATAAGGATGTTGCGAGGCTGTGCAGGTACAAAATTAGAAAGGCCAATGCTCATCTGGAGCTCAATCTGGCTACTACCATTAAAGATAACAAAAAATGTTTTTATAAATACATCAGCACAAAAAGGAGGACTAAGGAGAATCTCCATCCTTTACTGGATGCGGGGGGAAACTTAGTTACAAGAGATTAGGAAAAGGCTGAGGTGCTTAATGCTTTCTTTGCCTCAGTTTTTAGCGGCAAAACCAGTTGTTCTCTGAATACCCAGTACCCTGAGCTGGTGGAAGGGGATGGGGAGCAGGATGTGGCCCTCATAATCCATGAGGAAATGTTTGGCGACCTGCTACAGCACTTGGATGTACGCAAGTCAATGGAGCCGGATGGGATCCACCCAATGGTACTGAGAGAACTGGCGGGAGAACTGGCGGAAGAACTGGCCAAGCCGCTTTCCATCATTTATCGTCAGTCCTGGCTATCAGGGGAGGTCCCACTCGACTGGCGGCTAGCAAACCTGATGCCCATCTACAAGAAGGACCGGAGGGTAGACCCGGGGAACTATAGGCCTGTTAGTTTGACCTCAGTGCCAGGGAAGCTCATGGAGCAGATTATCTTGAGTGTCATCATGCAGCACTTGCAGGGCAACCAGGCGATCAGGCCCAGTCAGCATTGGTTTATGAAAGGCAGGTCCTGCTTGACGAACCTGATCTCCTTCTATGACAAAGTGACACGCTTAGTGCATGAGGGAAGAGCTGTGGATGTGGTCTACCTTGACTTCAGTAAGGCTTTTGACATCGTTTCCCACAGCATTTTCCTCAAGAAACTGGCTGCCCATGGCTTGGACTGGTGTACACTTCGTTGGGTTAGAAACTGGCTGGGTAGCCATGCCCAAAGAGTTATGGTGAATGGAGTCGAATCCAGTTGGAGGCCGGTCACTAGTGAAGTCCCCCAGGGCTCAGTACTGGGGCCAGTTCTCTTTAATATCTTTATTGATGATCTGGATGAGGGGATCGAGTGCAACCTCAGTAAGTTTGCAGACGACACCAAGTTAGGTACATGTGTCGATCTGCTCGAGGGTAGGAAGGCTCTGCAGGAGGACCTGGATAGGCTGGACGGATGGGCTGAGGCCAACTGTATGAAGTTCAGCAAGGCCAAGTGCCGGGTCCTGCACCTGGGGCACAACAACCCCAAGCAGCGCTACAGGATGGGAGATGAGTGGTTAGAAAGCTGCCTGGCAGAGGGAATATTGGTTGGGAACCTGGGAATATTGGTTGATAGCCGTCTGAATATGAGCCAGCAGTGTGCTCAGGTGGCCAAGAAGGCCAACAGCATCCTGGCTTGTATAACAAACAGTGTGGCCAGCAGGGCTAGGGAAGTGATTGCCCCCCTGTACTCGGCTCTGGTGAGGCCGCACCTCGAGTACTGTGTTCAGTTTTGGGCCCCTCGCTACAAGAGGGACATGGAGGTGCTCGAGCGAGTCCAGAGAAGGACAACGAAGCTGGTGAGGGGTCTGGAGAACAAGTCTTATGAGAACCGTCTGAGGGAGCTGGGCTTGTTCAGCCTGGAGAAGAGGAGGCTCAGGGGTGACCTTATCGCACTCTATAGATACCTTAAAGGAGACTGTAGCGAGGTGGGGGTTGGTCTATTCTCCCATGTGCTTGCTGACAGGACGAGGGGGAATGGGCTAAAGTTGCGCCAGGGGAGGTTTAGGTTGGATATTAGGAAGAACTTCTTTACTGAAAGGGTTGTTAGGCATTGGAATGGGCTGCCCAGGGAAGTGGTTGAGTCACCATCCCTGGAGGTCTTTAAAAGATGTTTAGATGTTGAACTTAGTGATATGGTTTAGTGGAGGACTTGTTAGTGTTAGGTCAGAGGTTGGACTAGGTGATCTTGGAGGTCTCTTCCAACCTAGATGATTCTGTGATTTCTTCAAAATTTTTTTTTTTTTTTTTTGGTACAACTTAGGGAGATAGCCTAACAGGAAACAGGTATTTTATAAGCCCATTTACTGGTCTGCTTCTCAGTCCTGCATGGGCATATGTGAATATTATGGCTGTAGCTTCCTGTGAAATTATTCTCAAAAGTAAAATGAAATACTTTTGAATTGACCTTTGTCTCTTAAGGGAAATAGAGGTAGGTTGTGATACCCACTAGATATTTAAGAAAAAGCAACCAATAACTTAAGAGAAACAAAGAAACTCTCAAAACTATTAGTAAAGTTATAATCTATAGTGTATTTTATATGGTATCTAAGGGTTAGAAAGAGCCATTATAACATATAGGTTTATTTTCTGAGCTCAGTGACATGTGTCTGACGAAAGCATATCTCCCGGGCACACTTCCAGACAGTGCTTTGAATATATTAAATATTGGAGGACCTACCACTTCCCTTGGTAGTTAGTGTCACTGTAAAAGCGTGCACCTTATTATGAATATGAATTCATCTGTCTTCAGATTTTTTCTATAGCATGTGAAACTTTTTTAACGGTTTCTTTCTGTATCCCCTCAATTTTTTCAACTTCCTTTTAAAAGGAATTAAGTTCTGTCTACAGAAGAAAAGTATGCTCCTGGCTCACTTATGTGTCATTATGCTGAAAGGTTCCCTACTCAGATCCAAGATATGACTATCCATGCACTTTTTTAAAGATATTAAAAGAAAAAAAATTCATACAAAATCTCCATAAAAAAACATTTGGTGGTAGAGAACTGTTAATATTTTATTAAAAACAAACAAACAAACAAAAAAAACCAAAATGAATCAAAACAAACAAATAAACAAACCATTAAAACACTTATTTTATAAAATGGCATACCTTAAAACAAAAGGCTTGCCTATCTTGCTGCATATCCACAGGTAAATATTTTATTTTAACCAATGCATCCAACATTTGAGGTACAGGAGACTTCTTTCTATGGCATATTTAAAGCTAAAAATCCTCTATCTTCTAAAAGCTCAAAATCCAGTTACCCATGGAGGTTGTTCAAGATCTCCATTCAAGACAGCATTACGAAGAGAAATAGTTAGAATTTCAGGAATTTTTAAAATTATTATTATTATTATTATTTTTGTATTAAACACTAAACTTGTCTCTCTAAGAAAAACACAAAAATAAAAATAATCTCTCTCAAACCTTTTCCTCACCCCAGAATAAAAAAAAAACAACCCTTATTAAGACTAAGAAATTGACCTGAAAAACAACAAGCATTGAAAAGGGGAAATTCTGGCCTATCAAAAAGGCTGGATAATTTAATATTTAAAATTTGAGGGTCAAATTCCCTTTACTTATACAACAACGTCAATCAGTAATAAACCCAGTGAAGTCAATAGACTAACCATTACATAATGCATACATAATGGTGAGTGAAATTTGGGTTCAGCCTTGGCTGTATGAAAGTAAATAGAACCCTCCTGCTGGATTTTCCAGCATGATAAAACAATGAAATTAATAAATAATAAAATTCAGACAATATTCTTTTTAAGATAAAAATGAGAAGCAGGAGTGAAACAGTGTGTGAAAATAACTGGCTCATTTATCTTAGGTTGATCTATAAGCTCTGGCATTTACTGATCTCTACCTCACTGTGCATGTGCGTTCTCAAAGACAAAAGTACATAGTCAAATACATCTTAACTCTTATTTTTTTCTTTCCAGATTCATTTTTTTCCCTGCTCAAAAATGACATGAGAGCAGAAACATTCTGTCTGCATTATGGTACAGATGCTTTTCACAGAACAAGAAAAGGAAATTTTCCTGATCATCCATTTTCTGATTTCTGAACCATTTCCCATCCTACTAAATTGCTTAATACTCCCTGTAGCTGGACCTGTGACCTGGAATCTTTATGCAAGATTAATGGGAAAGCAAATTGGAATTAGTATCTGGGCAGGTTGCTGTGCAGCTCTTGTTTTTTATCTAGCACTCCACTTTTTTTTTCTTTTTTATTCTTTTTTTTTTACAATTATGCTTTCATTAGTTTTTGAAGCCAGCGATCCTAAAAAGATCTTCCCATTTCTTCTGTCTTCCCTCCCCCCATTCTCAATTCTTTCCATCTTCTATCCCAAAATTATCAAACTCTCTCCGCTTGTAACTGACATGCTGACAGGAAATTATTACACGTCATTACACTTCTTAAAACACAATTTACCCAGCCTTTGCAAATTATTCTTCAGCAAGTGTGAGGGGGTAATGGAAACTGTCTATTCCACTTACAGTTGTCACTCATGCTTTCTTCTGTACAATGAACAATTTATGCTTTCTCTCTCTCCAAAAAAAGGGCTGTGCTTGAATTATGTAAAACCAACTTATCACGGTAGAGGAAAATAAACCTCCTGTTCAAGTTCCCTTACTCTGTGTTATTATGGAGCGCATCCATTTTCTATCGTAACCTCATTAGTCTTCATGCAAGCACAGTACGGGCTGATGTTTATTTAGCAGGAGCAGACCTCCTTCTGACTTCTGGCCTGCCAATTGCACTTGACGCTGCTGTAGAGGAAAAGCGCTCTTGTGTGACTGTAGTACCCCAAACTGATAATCCATGATCATAATAGTCCTATTCCTTGCCTGAAACTTTTATTCTTCTTCACAGATAACTACCGCAAAAAGATGTCTGTACTGCTCCTCCCCCCCGCCCCCCAAAGTGTTGCATCGTCTTTTTATTTGGCTTTAGAGAGCACACTTCTTTGTCTTTTGGTGTTGTCTTCTATAAATTTAAATTACCAAATCTTGAAGTGAATTGCTTTTGCATATTTAAAAGACTTAGAAACAAACAAACAAAAAAATTGCGTTGCACTCTCCCCCTCAACTTGATCATATTGATTAGCTTTCAGGCATTCCTCTGTCAGGCTCATTCTGCCTCAGTGGGAGAAGGATGATGAATTGTCTGACTACTAGAGGCGGGGAGAAAGAAATGCTAAGCCTGGGTCTGGGAATTGGCTAAGTACTTCTGCGGAGCCTCAGACTCTCAGTTGCTCTCAGCAACTTGGCCTCCTTGATTTATAAACTGGAGTAGTGATTAATGATCTTTTAAGTGGACAAGGCAGGCCAAATCTGCACAAATCGGGCCACTCAAACATGACTACTACTTGTAGGAGAAGAATAACAGCCTTTACATAAAGGTAATTGAGACTGCTTCAGAGGATCTGGTAGTCTGCTGTAGCAGAAATAAATCAGCCACACAGGCCATCTATTTCTGAAATCAGTCCTTCTCATCAAACCTCCTTAGGCCAGCACGTGGGGCTGGGTATGTGGTGGGTCAGCAGACAAGTGTCAGGTCAGAAACAAGGCAGATGGAGCAGCCGCTCTGTTCAGAGTGGGAAGCGCATTTCACCCAGCTATCCTGATGCTGCTTCTCAGTGCCAGTGCTGAGCTCGATTCCACCTTTGTCTGAGCATTCACATCAGAAAAACAGGGTCTGCCCCGTGGGTTAGATGTTTGTTGCCTCTCCCTTTCTTGCTTGTCCCACACCTGTCTCACCACAACCTTTGCCTGTCCCACCAGCAAGTAAGTGCCTGTCAGCCTCTGACTCCATCATGGCTTGTGGCTGTATCCCCAGTGCTTCACGGCCCAGTCAATCTCCTGCTTCCTAGGCTGTGCTGGGCTCAGTGTTTTAACAGAGGCTCAAAACGTGGAAGCCTGAGCTCCTGGATGCTTAGTGCTGATTAATTTAGGCACAGAAACACTGGTGAGAAATGCTCAGCACAGAGCTGCCTGTGTGATCCATCCCTTCCCTCCAAAATCTGGCTCCTCAGATGAGCACCTAGTTTACCCATCTTCAGAGCCAGCCCTTCAGACAAGTGATTTGAAAGCTACTGCAGTGTCTGCAGTCTCAGACAAAGCTTTTCCGTACCATGCTTCTAAGACTGAGAAGAGAATTCATGGGGCTCAATATCTGAATAATGAATATTTATCATGGAAATTATAACTGGAATCAGGAAAGATGACAAGCAATAAATACAGGGGGTGGCTAGAGTAATTCAGTGCCTTGTGCAGAAAGATCAATAGCAGAAGGGTAGCTTCTGGTCAGCAGGGAGCCAACACTCTTCCCTAGAGGAAAATCCCAGAACAGTTTCAATCTGGTGCCCCCTCCAGGGGAAACTTCCACATATCTGAGAGTGGGGAAATCACAAGCTTATTTTCTGAAACTCACTTATAACAAACATACCTGGCTGTCCTGCACAAGGTGCTGCGCAAGTGGCCTGGGGTGGCCACACATTGAGGACATGCAGGGGCTTTCAGCAGCAGCGAAAGCCTTGTAGTGTAGAACCACACTACAGCAGGTTCTAAGAAAATAAGGCAGGTTACCAAAAGCTATAATGTGGTGTTTGTTTGTTTGTTTGTTTGTTTTTTCAGAGAAAGAGGAGGTAGAATACCTTTGCATTCCAACAAAAGCTGTGCTATAAGCAATGTTCAGTTTTGTAAGCATGTAAATTTGACAGCATATATATATTGTCTTCCAGAATATTTTTGGTTACATTTTTAAGTGTTATAAATAATGACTTTCTTCGTCAAATAATTTACAGTGCTAGGTAACTCTCTTTTGAAACTCTTTATGACAACATAATCATTGAGATGGAAGAGAATGGTTGCTTGGATACCAAAGAACAGCCTGGGTTCAATGTATACAAGTAGAAGGTTGACCCAGCCAGAAATATGTGGAAGTAAAAATAAAGACATCTCCCCTATCCCCCTTCACAATAACAACAAAAAGAAGAAGAGAAAACCAAAACCCAACATGTTTTAGAGAAGCTAAAATTATGAATGACATTTGGGTACATCTGCATTATATTCACAAGATACGAATAAGATAAGAAAAGACATAAAAGGCTGTTAAAATAATATTTTCCGTCAAGGTAGTCAACTTATGTAGTTCTGCCCAAAGTCAGTTGCAATCCAATTAGAAGAACACACCCCACACACCTTCTTTGCTGATATTTAACACGTGGTTAAGAAGGTTAAAAGGAAAAAAAAAGTACACCAGACATTATGAAGAGAAGAAGGCTGACGGAGGAAGCTAGACTGCTCTGAAGCCTCTTAAATGTCCAAAACCAATCTTTATAAATTGAAATAAGATAAATCAAATATGGCACTTTTTTTTTTTTTTTTTTTTTTTTTTTTTTTACTGTTGATAAAAGCTCTCAAAAGAAATAGTGGGCAATCCCTCTCTGGCTGCTTTTCTAGAAGCTATGCATTAACCAAATCAACCTGTGATGTTAAATATAGGGTATAAAATGCAACAGCCTTTCACAGAAAGAAACACAAATCATTCCATGTTCATTGACTATCTGTGCTGATACCAAATGACAGAATGTTAGCCATTTGGCTTTAAAATCTGCGTATATGTGAAGGCCTGTTGGAGGACTTCTTGGAGAGGGCTTCTGGGAGACAACTGTGCATCAATGAACTCTGTCATTGATTGTCTTGTTATTTTCTGCTAAATTCCACTCTCAGAGTAGGTATGGGTTTGATTTCCACCTGTAGTGCCATACAGTTTGTTATTGTTTTCATGAATTTTACCTGATGGATTTGAATTCAGTCGAGGGTCTTTTATAAAAGAGCCACTCTTCCATTTTATTTTTCTAATCCATCTCTAAACTGATTTCTACTGTAAATATTCCAGCCTTCACCTGGGAGTTAAAATGAATATAAGCCTGTAAATGATGACCTATTCATTCAAATTCTTGTGTTTAATGCCAAACCCTAACTTCCTGTACTGCAGACTAATTTCAGAAATGGTATAAGTGGAATGCAGTACATCAGTGATTTTTTTTTTTCATATAGCCAGTTCTCACTATTGGCCTTTTGCAAACTGTTCTTTCTCCTTTTTCTTTCTTTCAGAGCACTTTCAGTCTTTATAAATACAGAGCCATTTACTATGTCTTGGAAAAAGAGTCAGCACATACAAGAACAATAACTATATTTTATGGCACAAAATCCAACTGTTTAGTACAACTGACTTCTAGTCCTTTACAGCCATTTATTAAGATTCCGCATCTGCCCACAGACAGAATATGCTCAGAAGAACTGCTACACTGTCATGGCAAAAGTTTATTTTGCTATGGGTTGTTTCATCTCCAACCAGTTGCAATATTGATTTCTCTCAGTGGATTAATTATCAGTGGCAGTTTCAGTCTTCCTTGCAATGGGCGGAAGGAAAAATGATGTTTTTATTTCAAGGAGGTCTATTGACAGTTGTGCCTGGGCTTCCCTTGGGTCTTAAAGTGAATGAAGTTAGAAGACCCGTGTCATGAAAGTACTGTGCATGAAATTATATATTTCATCTACAGAGGTAGTATGCACATGTCATGAAGACTTTAATTTAAAACAAAACAAAACAAAACAAAAGGCTTCATATGGTTTTCATAGATACTGTAACTGTAAAAACAACACCAAAAATGGGCAAATATCAAATGATAGCATAATATTAAAAAAGTAACAAGAGCTGTTCATAGGAGCAACAAACCTATCAAAATGTTTAGTTTAAGTGAAGAGGCTGTGTTCTTCTGTGGCAAAACATTTCCAGTTAAAAGAACTATACAGAATTTGGAAGGAAAATCCAAGCTTGTGTTGTCGCCTAAAAGCTCTGTACATATGTGTATAAAATATTAGGGTCCTGTAAAAAGCAAAACCATAATGGATTAAATTTGATGTTTTATTTTTTTTTTCTTTTCTGCCAAAAAACAAAACATATTCATATAATATATATCAGTAAACCTACTTGTTCATAACAATATGTATCTTTCTTTACCTGTATATGTATATTATGTTCTACATATAACCGTTCTAACTTTGACAGTACTGTCACAATGCAAGAATTATATATGACTTATGTATTCAGTACGACTTTGAAAAAAAATCTTTTGAAAATGGTATTACTATTAAATGATTTATTAAAAATTTTTGGTAAATTTTGGTTCAGTTAAGACAAACTAGATGTGTCCAGACTGCAAAGAAAACAATTTAGAGATAGTATGGCAAAGAAAATTATTGCATTGCTTTGTCGTCAAATATGGTTTCAGCTGCTCTACAGATTTCAAATTCGGGATACAAGACTGATGATGCAAATTTCTACAAAATAATGTAAGATTATATAGTTGGGATACACAATCCAAAACATTGCAAAGAAAATGATAGAGGTTGGATTCAATATCTGATTTCTTTAAACTGGAGACCACTTATTTTACTGAGATTATATTGTAGCCATGTAAGCTAATTGGTTTGCCTATCTGAAACACACTCCATCAATTTTGTTAGTTTCAGCACATAGGCTGATTTTGTAGGACTGCAACTGAGAAAGGTATATTTACTCGTAGAAGAGCTAATTTGATAAAGAATCAAGCATAAATACAAAACTTGGTGATAACATTCACAGTAACACTGTTGAATTTACTCCGTAAATCTGAAAAGATTGCAAAATGTTTCCCTCAGCTGTATGGTTCCTCAGCTTTCTGCAGAGGTAAACAAAGAAGGAAAACATTATTTAAATATCTTCCTTATCTCCAGCGTTTTACGATATGATTATTTCTCTAATCAACACAGCCCAAGGAACCACAAAAGCTCAGGAAGATGTCTCATAAGCCATAAATAAAACCCTTTTAAAGTAGAATGGGACTGATGGGCAGGTAGTGACAGTGACTTCTGTGGACTTTTAATAAATTCACCTTATTCTGCATCCTTCTGCATTCCTTTTCCAGTTCAAGATTCTGGATTCATTAACTACAGTTCAGCCATACAACAGTTACAATATCATTATGCTGCTAGTCTCATTCTTGTAGCATAGAGTGGTCACTAATTCCCAACAGCTGTATACATAGCCATACAGTTTTACTTATGTTCAACACAAACATAATGAGGTAATTTGTTGAGAACTGGGCTATAGTAGAAGCTCCAAGCAGATGGGATTTTTTTTTGTTGTTGTCGTTATAAACTAGATGTGAAATATTCTTACACTTCAGAGGAATCTGTTCCTTGTTCTGTAACCAGATGCAGTGAATAGTTGGAAAAGTGATAGAATAGTAGCTAAGAAGGGAGCTTCACTCCTAACAATGTTTTACACAAGGGAGCTAATGACATTGTTTCCTCACCAACCCAATTCCAGTGGAAAAAAAATGGTTGTTGAAAAGTAGACCAAACAGAAAGTATCTGTAGCTTTTAGCCTCCCTCTTGAGACACACGATTTTTGAAAATATTCTTTGAAGACTATAAATAACATTTCAAAAAAAAAAAAAGAAAAAAAAAGAAAGAAAGATTTGTATAGTGGAAAGTATAAACTGATCATTTGCCATGTGCATATGTGCCTGTACATTACAATAAATTCAATGACAAATACCCTTAATTTAACATACATATGTATTCCAAAAAATATGGAAAGCCACATAAGAAAATTAACATCAGTATGTTGTAACAAACAAAACAAAACAAAACAAAAACACACAAAAAATAAAGAAACCACAATAAAGTTAAGAAAAATGAGTGAAGCAGATGTGCTTTTTCATGCTTGACCATGTCAGGACCACGACAGTGCTGATATTAGCTTAAACCATCACAGATGAAACACATTAGGAATTCCTCAAAAATCTTTAGTGTGCATGTTCATTTAGATATTACCATTCAGCATCCTGTTCCTTCCCTGGCAATTAAAATACCTGATCTGGAAATTAATCACATATATTTACCACAAAAGTGGTTCAAAAAGAGGCTACTTTGGAGTCCTAAACACAATCCACATGGCCACATGTGCTGGCTGGAGAACAAAAACGCAGAGTTCCGGCATTGTCACTCCTCTCTCTCTGTTATGGGCATATCCTTTATCCTTGAAAGCCAGGATATATATGTGCTGCTGGGATCTTTTATTTCTTTATTTATAAACTTACTTTCAGATAAGACTCGATAATTATTTTCAGATAAGGTTTCCAGAAGTCATCACTCACTGTTCAGTTCTGAGGAAGCTCTGTGGAACGGTATAATTTTTAGGCTTTCATACTAGAATTGCTCACTTTCATATACAGTGGCACACCTGTAAGTGTAAAAGATAAAAAAATACATACACAGTGTTGCTCTCCAAAGTACCAGCATAAAATAGGGAAGAAAGAAAACAAAATACATAGCTCCCTAGTGAAGAAATACGTAGATTGACTACAATCAGCTTTATATAGGCATAGAAATTTTCTTGGAAATGAATGATACATTGGCTACACAAGGAAGCATTGGTAAGTATACAAACTACAAAACTGAAACATAAAATAGTGGAAGGAAACAGAAAAGTTGGCATTAAAACAGATTCAGTCCTGCAGCTAAACTTAAGATTTTAGGAGATTTTTTGTGTCGTAAACACATAAAACAATTATAATTTGAATGTTATCATCTAAGATCAAAAAAGGGAGTGGAAGGAAGATTTTTCCAGTTATACTCATAAGTCTAAATTATATGTATGACAATGTTTAGAATAAAACTGGGACTACGCTGCAATTACACTGAAGTTATGCCACTGTATCACAACTGTCAATAGTTAAATACAAACTTCAGATGCTTAAATGCCTAAAAGAGGCAGTGCAAAAAATGCCAGTCTTCTCTATTGTATAAAAACATGGAGACAGGTACATGCAGAAACTTATGCTCTATAAATACATAAACATATATTTTTAAGTTACAATAGTTTAAAAGCAAAGTAACAGCAAATATTTGATGTTTCAGTAACAGCAAATGGAAAGAAAGACAAGTACAAACATTTTTTGAACATCTAAAATTCCTCTATAAACAACACTGAGGGACAGGTGCACTGAAATTGTGTGATGAGTATTAGATATTGATGGGTGCACATGCATCATAATAGAATCTCCTCTCCTCTCCTCTCCTCTCCTCTCCTCTCCTCTCCTCTCCTCTCCTCTCCTCTCCTCTCCTCTCCTCTCCTCTCCTCTCCTCTCCTCTCCTCTCCTCTCCTCTCCTCTCCTCTCCTCTCCTCTCCTCTCCTCTCCTCTCCTCTCCTCTCCTCTCCTCTCCTCTCCTCTCCTCTCCTCTCCTCTCCTCTCCTCTCCTCTCCTCTCCTCTCCTCTCCTCTCCTCTCCTCTCCTCTCCTCTCCTCTCCTCTCCTCTCCTCTCCTCTCCTCTCCTCTCCTCTCCTCTCCTCTCCTCTCCTCTCCTCTCCTCTCCTCTCCTCTCCTCTCCTCTCCTCTCCTCTCCTCTCCTCTCCTCTCCTCTCCTCTCCTCTCCTCTCCTCTCCTCTCCTCTCCTCTCCTCTCCTCTCCTCTCCTCTCCTCTCCTCTCCTCTCCTCTCCTCTCCTCTCCTCTCCTCTTTCCCCCATCCCACCTGGGGAGAGTGAGTGAGTAGCTCTGTGGTGTTGAACAGCTTGCTGAGTTTAAATTACAATTCCCTTCCCTTCCCTTCCCTTCCCTTCCCTTCCCTTCCCTTCCCTTCCCTTCCCTTCCCTTCCCTTCCCTTCCCTTCCCTTCCCTTCCCTTCCCTTCCCTTCCCTTCCCTTCCCTTCCCTTCCCTTCCCTTCCCTTCCCTTCCCTTCCCTTCCCTTCCCTTCCCTTCCCTTCCCTTCCCTTCCCTTCCCTTCCCTTCCCTTCCCTTCCCTTCCCTTCCCTTCCCTTCCCTTCCCTTCCCTTCCCTTCCCTTCCCTTCCCTTCCCTTCCCTTCCCTTCCCTTCCCTTCCCTTCCCTTCCCTTCCCTTCCCTTCCCTTCCCTTCCCTTCCCTTCCCTTCCCTTCCCTTCCCTTCCCTTCCCTTCCCTTCCCTTCCCTTCCCTTCCCTTCCCTTCCCTTCCCTTCCCTTCCCTTCCCTTCCCTTCCCTTCCCTTCCCTTCCCTTCCCTTCCCTTCCCTTCCCTTCCCTTCCCTTCCCTTCCCTTCCCTTCCCTTCCCTTCCCTTCCCTTCCCTTCCCTTCCCTTCCCTTCCCTTCCCTTCCCTTCCCCTAGCATTAGTCATATTTGTTTTATTTAGTGCAAGATTTGAAACTTTTGCAAAATGCCGTATGATGCATCCTGACCCCAAGTTGGCAATATGAATTTCCCTCCCCTATAGTTCCTCTATATAAAGACCAATTATGCAGATGAGGAGAAATTCACCCAAAATAAATTGCACGTTCCGTTTGATTATTGGTAATAGATTATTCCAGACCTACACTGTCCTCAGGTAGAATTGAAGGGTCCTTTAAACATCAAGGACAATATTCATAACCATTATCCTCTTAACCCTTTGATGTGAAAAGATTGCTATAAAATTTACTAAATTCATCTAAAATGGCTTTTGAATCTCCAGTCATTTTGTTCTCTGCATTAATAATACTAGGACTAATCCTGCATGACTTGTGAGATTTAAGATGAATGGCTAATAGCTTTTGAATCAAGGGTGCCTTTCAAGGGTGCCTCTAAGCAATATCTAAAACTGTACATGTGCAATTTGTCTTATCCAAATTGGTGCATGTTCAGAAAGATGTGTAACCTATATACAAACTGCATTTTCATTCAAGATTTATGTAGACCATGATCTTCCTAATTCATGTATGCAAATATAGTCTGAAGATTAGCAATGGATTTCTTACACAAGGATTTGAAACGAACTATACACAATTTTTTACAGCTACTTTTGAAAATTTAGCTCTATTTATTCATCTAGCAACTGTGAAGATTTAATTGCTCTTAGTATGCTTTTGGATCATAGGTATTTTTTCTTTTCTTCCTGGTTCCAGCATTGCATTAAGTTAAGGTTAACACACTGAGACCAGTATTTTTCTCTTCTGTTCTCCACCCCTCAGCCTTTGGCCTTCACGTAAAAGGCAGTCAGAAATATTAGTGGAAGATGCTACAGACACATACAAAGCCTGAGCATTTCTGTATTCAGAGACTATTTACTATCGTACCATTGTAAGATTATGGCATTATCCTTGCTCTCTTCTTTGACTGACCTTCTTTTTCCTTCATAGTCTCTGCATACCATGTTCATTCTTACCTGCTTCTTTTTCCCTTCTTCTCCCCTTCTCTAATTTGCTCAATTTCAATATTCTTTCTTCTTCTCTTTTTCTTTTCATGCATCTCTATATAACCTCCTATCTCTCTCATTGACCTCTCTTCCTCCCTCCCTTCTCTCCCAAAGGTACAGTGGAATACACAGGATATTTCTTATTTATTTATTTATTTATTTATCTATTTATTTATTTATTTTATCGCTGCTTCTTATTTCTTGTCTACTTAGAAGATAAACTTCTCAGAACAAGGACTTCCCTACTTTTTCTGCATATAGTATCCAGCCCAAAAGGACCCCGAACGACCTTATATGCAACTCCTCTGTATGAAATCATGATTTATTTTTTTCAGAATAATGTAATTTGAGCATTTCTAGGTTCAATTGCAAATCAGAAAATCCCATTGCCATGGAAAGAAACAAAATAAATTTCCAGGAAAGTGTTTATTCACTTATCAAAAGTGATAAAATCACAACCTATTCAGGACAGCATATGGTCTATGTGTGATCTTAGATAGCATTACAGAACAAGAATCCTGGTTACAAAAATGTAATTTAGGCATTGAAATGATTCAGCCTGTTTGTAAAATGGTTAGTTTAGATGTTGGTTAACCTTTCAAGATCAAAGTTCTAAAAACATGGAATCATAAGTGGCATCAGTCTGATACATTCTATTTCTTTTTCTCTGGTAATGCAATCAGGTGTCCAGTTCTGATCAACATAAAATGTCTTTGCAGTCTCCATCTGCAGAGAAAATAAGATCATACCAGAAGGAAAATTTTGAAAACCAAGTACTGCTGTGGCTGTGAACAGACCCACCCACCCTCCACCTGAGAGGATGATTTACTTATGATCTAAAAGTGAAAGAAATATTTCTCAAGTTAACTGATGCTGGAGTACCTCAAAATAACGAGGAGAGCTGTATGATCCAATGGCACAGTGGTAGCCTTGTGTATTTACTTCAGCTTAGTCTGAGTAAGCTGCTTGTGCTTTGGGAAGGAGGTTAGTCAAGAGGACTACAGAGGTCTTGTCCAAAATTAATCATTTAATGATTAATTTGTTCAATGTCATGACTTCACAGACGCGGTTACGTTTCTGTGTCTTACCTGCAAAACCAAAACACACTCAAAGGCTGTGTACTATCTCCTTTTTGAGATGAGAGCTGGGGGCACCTTACCTTTTTCCTTTCCCTTTCTCTCCTCCCTTTCCCTTCTCTCCTTCCACCACAGAATATCCGTAGATACTTGTGCGCACAGTTGGAGAGGGTGCATGCTCTGGGTAAATCTTTGTAGTGGATATTCAGGAGACCAGGCTCTGATCTTGGTGATCAAGAAACTTTGTAGACTACCACTCCTGCAGCTTGGTTTTTGCAGCTTTTGTGTATACATTTGAGCTCATCATCTGCCAAGGTGGGAGAGCAATGCTTTCTTAAGGCATGGAAAATATGGCTGGAAGGCATGGAGAAAATGTAGATGTAGCATCTCACAATGAGTCTATCTTAACAGTATGCTGAAGAGATGAAAAAGCAGTGGTAAATGGACTCAGCTTGTGAAGACAGTTAAAGAAGAAGCCATTTCCTGAGCCCATTCTTAGATTTGTTGAGACCAGCTGTGGACATGTTTATATACTGTATAATAACAAGCAAAAAGGACAAAAAAGCAAAGCAGCAATAAACAAACTGCACACTAAGAAAATATTGAAGATTATAATTTACAAGTTATTGTTATTGAAACACAGAATATACTTAAAACAGAACAATTCCAATGCTGGAAAAAATATATATATACACACAATATCATATCACAATATGCAGTGTTTTAAGATCAATAGGGTAATTAATACAAATTTGTTTTATTAAGTGACTTTAACAAAATTCACAGCATAATCAGGGTGAAAGAAAGGTATGTTTATGCCACCAGTCCTGCACAGTTGCTGTTTTCCTGGGGTGACCAATATGGCTGTGGCCACCACATCAGCACTACTTCATGCACTACTCCTTCTCAGACACTAAAGGTTAAGGTTGCACACAGATACACATCCGTACTCTGCAGAACCTCTTATTAAGGAATACCTTGGTATTAGTTATGTAAGGGAAACACAGGCTTACAAAAACCATAATATCCAATAAAACATTTGTGCATATCACCAGTCTTAGCTGTGAAGTGAGATATTGTTTAATAAAGTAGATATAACTACAATGATTTATGCCATCTGAGAATATGACAGGAATTATGTTTAATAACATTTGTTGAGTTATTTTTTGTACTAACCAGAAAGAACTTGTTAAAACAAAACATGACAGTTTTCCATATTTTTCCAGCAAAGGGCTGTCAAATACCGTCTGTTGTAAAGAATCTCTTGATACTTCAAATAACCTTCCACAGAAAACATTCTTTCCAGTTACCATATATTTCTGTCCCACTACCTGCTTACTGTTTTGCATATCTACTAAATACTAAATATACTTTTTTAAGCTACTATATTTTTGCTCCCCAAAATACATCTTTCACTAACATAAATCTTCTTTCTCTATAACAAAATAAAAAAAAAATAAATGAATATAACACAGTTGACAGTAGCGTACAGTATACTGTGCTATTTTTTCTAACAAATCATGATTTCTTGTGAAAATACTTAGTAGCTCTTACACTTCTATATATTTTCCTTGTCACCGAATTACATCTTTCTTCATTTTATAACTGTGGGTGTGGTGATCTGAGTATCTTGTATTAGGGTTCTGCAATTGTTTGCCTGTGTTGGTGTTCAAATTCCCCATGCCTGTAATTTTCTAAAAGCAAGTAAGTAATGATACGTTGTAATTAATGATTATTTTATAAGATTTTAACTCTGCCGGATGGATACAAGCTAAAAATCAATCACTGTCTCTTAATTTTCAAAACAATCCAAGAATATATGAAATGAAATGTCACAAAAGGCACTTACATAGAAGATATAAACTGATGGGAAGCTGTTTGATTTATTATACAACAGATAAGATCTGCATGATACAGCTTCCTGATGGTTTATGAGCCTATGAAATCTTTCTAATGAAGGTTATTCCTGAACTCATAAAATTTCATATTCCCATCTGCTCTATATCATCAGCCTGTAAAGCTAGACCTGGTCTGATAAATGTATTAATTATAAAAATAATACTTCTGTTGATCTAATGAAAGATAGAAAAATGGAGCTAACTTATGCCACAGCAAGAAAACAAAGGGAGTAGCAAGACTGACCACTCATTTCCTATTATCTTTCAAACTGAAACAGAGGGAGACTTCACAAACCTTTTTACATATTATTATTTCAGATTTCACTTCTCAGGATACTGTGTTCTCTAGGAGACCATAGAATCATAGAATGGTTTGGGTTGGAAGGGACCTCAAAGATCACCTAATTCCAACCCCTTGCCATGGGCAGGGACACCTCCCACGAGACCAGGTTACCCAAAGCCCCATTCAACCTGACCCTGAACACCTCCAGGGATGGGGCATCCACAACTTCTGTTGGCAACCTGTTCCAGTGCCTCACAACCCTCTGAGTAAATAATTTCTTCCAAATATCTAATCTAAACCTTTCAGATTAAAACCAATACCCTTTGTCTAATCCCTATACTCCCTGACAAGAGTCCCTCCCCAGCTTTCCTGTAGGAAATCTTTAGGTACTGAAAGGCTGTTATAAGGTCTCCCCGGAGCCTTCTCTTCTTCAGGCTGAACAACCCCAATTCCTTCAAACTGTCTTCATAGGAGAGGTGCACCAGCCCTTTGATCATCTTCTGGGCTTGTTCTAATAAATGAAATTAGTCTAAACTTCTGTTGTTTTCCTAGTAATCTGGGTTTGAATAAATGGTAATTTTTCAAGGTAGGAGATAAGATGCATAGATACATCAGAAAACATTGCATTATTAAAAATTACTCTGCAAGAGACCAGGACCTTTCACATGCTGTTACCTCTTTCAGCTGAGAGGTACTAACAACTTGCTGAGAAACAGAGGATGCTAGAGCTGCCCATTAGGTGTAACTAAAGTATTCAGTGACACAGTGGAAACTTCCCTTTGTATGTCAGAGGATATTTGCATTTTTATCTCTATCTTGGTTGTGATCATTCATTACAAATTTTTGTTTGGGTTATAAGGATGCTATCTTTATTTTGAATATTCTTTGTTTTCAAGATCAAATCACAATAATAGAGTGCGGCTTACACTTCCACATTAGGTCCTATTTAAAGGAAGCATTTGAGCATGTGTTTAAATTCAGCCCAGTTGAAAACAACACATATGCATGTTTTTAACGTTAATATAAAAATGTCCCAATAGGAAAGATTTCCTGAATGGGAGCTTCAGTGTCTACCAAGTATGTGATAGAGCTCAAAACAGGATAAACATGTGGCACTTTTATTTTTTACCTAAAATTTGCATAATAAAGGATAAACTAAAAAAAGAACTAATTTAAAACAAAAACAAGGTAGCTGAATAATTGAAATTTATCCTTAGCATGCAGAGGAGAGAAAGACATTTTGGGGTTTTTGTAAGAAAACAAGGACCACATGAAAAGTCAGCTGATGTTGTATTATTTACCCTGTATTTCTATGAATCCATTCACATACATTCTTCAACTTTATTTATCCTTCTGTGGAGCAATTAGAAAGCTTCCACAGTGGAAAAGAAAGGACGTTATCAATTAAGTATAGTTTTACATTTCTTTTTTTTTTTTTCCATTTGTGGCTATTAAGCATCAATAATTTCTGCTTTGTTACTATGTCACTAAGAAGATTGATTGTGCATGTCACCTTGATATGAAGAGACTTAAATGGAAAACATGTATTTGCAACTCCGCCAAATTCACTTTTTCAAGAAAGAGCAACTCAATTCAACTCAATTATATTTAAAATAATCTATGTTTTATGATGTCTTGCACCTCTGTCTAGATGAAAGCCTTGAGTTTTCCTTCAGCATTTTTATTGACATTTCTGTTATAACTATACAAAACAAGCACCAAACTGAAAAACAAACAAAGAAACAAACAAAAACAAGCAACAACAACAACAACAAAACCACCCCACACCATATATTATTACTGTTTAAAGACAAGCACTTTGTAAATAGGAAGTGCTGAGATTAATTTTGTGCAGGTCAGTTTAAATCATCTGTCTGTTCATATAAATTAAGGTACAGTTAATTAGATAATCACTATAGGATTACCTGAGTCCAGTTGACTTTTGTTTCATTCAGTGAATCCAGTAGATGGTGGTTCAGGAGGAACTTGTCAAAAATTTGTATTCAGATTTTATTTTCCAAATTCTCCTCCAAAAGCAACCATTCCCATTCTAATGAAAAGGGTACCTATATATTTCTGATATACTCATGTCTAACCTTTTAGGAACTAATTTTCCATTTGTTTAAAGAGATGCTTTAACCCTTCCTTCAGCACTGATATTTTCACTAGCTAGTAAGTGCAGAACCTCTTAGGTTTCAGCATTATTGAGAGCTTCATTCAAGCCTGAAACTTGATTCTCAGATTATTTAGGGGATTGCCTGTTTGATCAGTAGGATGCAATCCCTTGAGTGTGCTCAGGACATGTTGAAAACAAAGGACTACCAGTCAAGTCAGTCTACTGTTTTGAGTAGGTTGCCTGCCCCTCTGACTTGTGATGTTGGGGACTACAAGACAGTGCTTGCTTCAGGAAAGATGTGGGCCACGGTTTCTAAGACACTGTGTTACAGAAGCCATTTGTTCCTCTTCTGGCCCATTAAATATTTATTTTATACAAAAACATACAGTAGAGACTGAAGAAGCCAGGGCTAAGGGATACTCAAAAGATGAACATTCACATCTCTGTCCCAAATTGTTGAAAACACAGAAAATTTGAAAATGCCAAGGCTGCATCCCAATTTAACATCTCAATCAGTCTCAAGGACTATTGGGTATTCTGGCTTTGTGTCATCTCTTTACAAGTGGAAGAAGCCCACGCTGTTGGAGAAATTGTCTGTCTTCAGTGTCTCAGTCCTGGCTAACACTGATATTTGTCTATGTAAATACTTGCTCGAAATGTCTTTGTCAGGCCTCTCACTCACCTATGTGTATATGGGAAGACTAGACACTAAATGTAGGACAGAGGATTATTTTGTAGAGAGCATATAAAAGCAGTATCTAATTAATCTTACAGGATCTAATTAACTATTCCTGTCTCAAATCCCTCAGTGTATTATTTTTTCCATGGTTTACTCTGCATTTTGACAAGTATTTTGAGTAAGAATGTATTTGTTGTAAGAATGAACAAGTAAGAATGAATTTGTTGGTACACTTCTTGGAGGAGTGATTTCCAAAAGAGGACATGTGGCACAGAGACGTGAAGTTCACAGGTTGTCAGCAGCATCAGGTTCCTGCTGCAGAGGATTACTCACAGGAGAATGAGGAAAGCTGAGGAAAGATCTGCATACTCTTAGGTTCACATCCAAGAAATGGAAGGGACTTTCAGTGAAGTGATGACTACACAAAGGCCAAGGCAGACAGCATGTGGCACACTCCTGCCAGCCTGCCCTCTGGAGTTCGGTTACAACCCAGAAGAAAAGGACTCTGTGTCTTAACCTCTTCTCATATCACTGAAAGACCTGAAAGAAAAGAAGGACAGCTGCTGGTATTTAGGTTATTCTGTCTTGATTGACATGTAATACATGTCATAAGTTGCCCTAGGGACAAGAATGAAAGGGTTTAGCATTTTGCGGATAAGGAACAAAGTTTGGAGGAAAATACAAATAGGGTCATTAATGCATAAGTAGAGATTGTGTTAAGTCGTACAGTGGATGCTTTATTTTCACCCAGAATATATTCTGTGACACTGTACTGTTCAATATGTTAGTACTATATAATACTGTTCTCTAACAGCATAAATTATACAAATCCTTTACCCTGGAGATAAAATACACTATGATCCATTGCTCATATATGGGTATCTGTTATTCTTTACCTTCTTTAGAAAACAATCTAAATAAACATCCTCTACCTGTTTTAGCATCCTTCCCTCTCCTTTTTTCCTGTAGTCTTTGTTCTGTCTTTGTCTGCCCCAAATATGTATAAAGGTCATTTTTTTTTTAACTGCAAAAATGAATGATTCTTGGTACAATGTAATCCTGAATCTAGAATCTTGACCCTGTTGTTTTATGAGATCTGAGGCCTCCTTTCAGCTCTGGTTTTCCACTGACTTCTTTGACACGCTTCACTAGACCTAATAGCTCCCTATTACCAGTTACAATTTAGCATCTGAGCCAGGAGCTGGAAGAAAAAGGGAAAAAGGAGTGTAAATTATATGGAGTTGTGGTGAACAAAGGTTTTATTTCTCCTGAGCACAACCCTTTGATAGGAAAACGGGGGAGACAAATGTGTTGCTAATTTAATTAAGTAGTATGAGATGGCAGGGTCCACAGATGCCATTTAGGACTGGATTAATCAAGAGCAGGTGATGAAAATGAATAGTCACACATAATGTTAGCATTTTTAACAATCCGACACAGTCTAATAGAATCAAGTGCCGTTTAACAGCAGGGCTCAGTTTTGCTTGCTAATCCAAATTTATCTACACTTTCACCCTGCACATTCATGTAGTTCAAGAACTTTGTCCCCTCTCCTTCCCATTAATTTTTTGGTGCATATTTTAATTATTTAACATTTTTCCCAACATGTTCATATCCACTTGTACCACATGGAAAACAGCACAGTGAGGGCTGTGAATGAATTGCATTCTAGCTGCTGATAAATTTTTGTATGGAGCAGTTAAACACCTTTGAACAGATGAGAGGTCATCCTTACCAGTATGCAAACTTGCTTTTCCTCCTCCTTTCTAAAAGCAGAGGAAAGGTCCTGGTCAGTTTTTTCTTTATCAATCAAACTAAACCCCAAAATATTTTGGTCTTTAATTTTGTGATTGCCTGCAGCTATTTAACATATCTCTTCCTATGTGGCTTAATCTTTTCTGACAATAGCTGAGGAATAGAAGTTAGTGAGATCTTCCGTTTGCTCTCTAGTAAAAGAGTTATTGGAAAGAAGATGAAAATCTGTCAGACTGAAAGCAAATTTAACTGTATATGAAGTCACACTTTCCCAATTAAAGGTTTTCAGCTAAAATATTTTTTTCTGCCAATAATTTCACTGTTTGCAAAGGACTAGAATGTAACATTGGAAATCAGAACTGCATCTGGTTGTGGTCTTTTACCTGTGAACAGCCTGTGGACTTAACAAGCACATTAACTTTATAGAGCAGTGGACATACAGCTCATTCTTCCATAGCCTTTGACACAGACAAGAGTGTAGGAAAGTGGTATGACATCTGTTTCTCATCCCCTGTGTGCAGAGAGGGTATAAAGACTGTCACCTATGCTAGGGCCCTGAAAGCTTTATGACCTATTACTTCTTTATGTGGTGCCATAAAAGCAAACCAAATCCTGTCCAACATGAGACTGACAGAACATTCTGCAGTATTCCTAGTTTTCGAAGTCTGAGTTCTCTTTACCCTTTTAATAGATGGATTTATTGCACTTCAGAGTGCAATTTCCCATTAGTTGTTATCAGGACTGAGGGGAGCTTCTTTGTGTCACAGGAGAGTAGTTACCCCATCTGAACTACTCCATTAGGTGCTATACATTTTTCTGCATTTGTAGAGCCTTGCCTTTTCTAAACCTTATGAAAGTCAATCACAAATAGAAAAAGATACATATAAGGCATGTCTCAGTTGCTATCTTTTGATATAGCTATTCTCCAGTCCCTGAAGTCTGTTTAGAGCAGCAGAACTACTTCTGCGTGCCATCAAAATATCTGTAGTTTTAGGAACCTCTGTGTATTAACAAATCCAATGCAAGAAATGCAAAGATAACATATATGCATTTATTTCCAGTTAGCATTACCAGGATGACCTACCTGGTTCTGCATAGTGTTCTTCGTCTCTCTCTCTCTCTCTCTCTCTTTTCCCTCCTCAAGTGAACTATTTATTTGTCAAAGTACCTTTGACAGAAAAGAGTGGATACCACCAGGGGGAAAAGCAAAGCAGCCTCTCCACACCTCACAGGAAAAGAACCCACAAAAAAAAAAAAAAAAAAAGCCAAAACCAGTATGTTTTTACATGAATGTGTTTTATAACCAAAAATACCAGCATCACAATAAATTTCAGGATTTTTTGAAACTTAAAACCTTTGTAAATTTGCTCTAAGGCATTTAGCAAGAGTGGATCAGGTGTGTCCATTCCCAGCTGTCTGTCTTTTCCTTGTATGGTGGTAAAGCACTATAGACCTCAGGTAGTTAAAACTCATAACTTGGGTTAACATTTCACCTGTCAGTCACCTCAGGGCCTATTTATCTCTTTTGCCCTGTAGTCACTTTTGTGGCATCTTAAGTTGTTCCAGCTATACTTGCCAGAACTTGTCTGCAATATCCATGAATTTGGTTGCATTTAAAAACCTTCTGTCACAGATGATGTTACCAAATCTTTCTGCTCATTATTGCCCCTTATTGAGACAGAACAGCTCACAGAGTGGGTATTGGGAGTATTGCACTCTCTGACCTAGAGCAGAGTCACTGATGTAGGATGGCAATGTATTTAGCTGCCAGTGATGCTTTGCATACATGACGACAACCAGAAATTAAATGTTTATCTAACATCCTTCTTCTTGGAATACCAGAAATAAGGAATATTTAAATGTAAATGGTATGAGAAGCTGAAGCAACAATGTACTTTCATTCTAAAAAACTTTGTCTAGAGCTGGTAGTTTAATGTCAAGGTTTGTGAGATTTATGAGAAGTAAGTCATGAAGGAGAGAGAATTGCTACGTGCCTGTCCTGGAGGCTCAGGACGAAGTGGAAAGAGAAGCTCCTTTGACTGGGGTGGGGGGAAGAGTGGGGAGAAAAGAGATCACAGAAAGTATTTGGTGTCTCTTGCTTTAGGCTTTCAGAATAACACCCATAAAGTTCCTTTTATTTTTTTTTCTTTTTCTTTCTTTTTTAAGTACTCATACTTTCTCAAGTATGTTCACATTTAGAGATGGGATCTTGTGTACTTCATCCCTGTTTGAAGGCAAGGTTATATTTTGAAGTATGTGTGGGTTTTTAATTAAAAATTTCAAGTAAAATATTTAGAATACTTCTGAATTATGGAATATTTTTGTTTTGTAAATGGAAAAGTGTAACCAATGGTCTTATTACATTTTATATTAAAACCAGTGCTAAATTATAACAAAGGAAAAGGTTAAAAGAATTACAGTCTGGATTTATTCACATGTGTTGAAGATTAACATCTGTGGTTAATTTGGGTTGAAATATATATTCTAATAAGGTGTTAAAATTAGTCCTGAGAGTGCTCATCTGGCAATTATGAATATGTTATAACAATGTGTAATTAAGCCTCTCTAAAGCTTTTACTTCTTTACTTTTTTTTTGTTTGTTTGTTTGTTTGTTTGACTGAACTTATGAGAACTTAGAGACAGGTGCAAAGACAGTTTTTAAAGTGAAATTATAGTTACATAGAATTGCACAAGAAAATTCCTTTATGTATGTTCTCACTCCCTGAAGGAGAAAGATAAGAGAATCATGAGGGCAAAAAGCTTAGTGTTTCCACAATTTGGGGGAATGTTTGTGATTGTTTTACACTATAAAGATGTGCAAATTGTCATGCAGGCTTAACCACATGGGTCAAAATCTGGAGGGATGAAAAAAATGATAAAATGGCCAGAAGATAGAAGCTTAATGTGTTATGCTTTCCCTGGAGGATGTTAAAAAGTAGGGTACTGCCAGGGTCTTTACTAGGACCTTTAACATCCTTGGCATCTTTAGTAATGACTTGAAAGTGATGATGGATGGCACTTTTACCAAGTTTGCAGGAGACACTAAATTGTGGAGACCACTTGATAAGCTCAGGAACAGGATGGCCATTCAGAGGTACATGGACAGGCTGGAGGAAGGGGTCAACAAGAACCCCACGAAATATGACAGGGACAAGTATCAGGCTTTGTGCCAGGAAAGGAAGAGTCCCTTGCAGCACTACAGGCTGGTGCTTGAGTGCGGGAGAAGCAGGTCAGTGGAGAGGTCTTGTCGGGGTATCAACACGACCATAACGAGTAGGTGGAGAAACATCTAGAATAGTGTGTGCAGTTCTGGGCTGAAAGAAAGATGTCCATCAACTGGAGCAACTTCAGAGAGTTGGCTGGGAGCAGGAGCACTTGCTCTGTGAAGACAGCCTGAGAAAGTATGGCTCATTCACCCTGGGGAAGAGGTGGTTTTGGGAGACTTAACTGTAGTCTTCCAGTACCCATGAGAAGATTATTCAGAAGACAAAGCCAGACTCTTGTTGGTTGTGTGTGGCAGCACAAAAAGAGACAAAACGTTAAGTTGAAACAAGAGTGTATCTGGTTACTCAGATACAAGAAGCTCTTTCACTATGAGGACAGTGCAGTAGTCAGTGAGGTTGCCTAGAGTCTATGGAGACAATGTTTTCAAGGCTGGATAAAGCCCTGAGAAACGTGCTCTGATGTCATAGCTAACATGTCTTAAAAGGCCTTCCAACTTGAACTGGCCTATGATTTTGTAACAGATAATAGTCATCTAGTGTTAACATTTGTTTAAAGGTGCTGCACCTGGATTAGTAAACAACTGGCCACAACCAAATGTGGTAGTGCTTGACTTTTGCTGGGCTACCAGGCTTTCACAGCTCCCATGGCTCTGTCTGCAGCACTTGGAGCAGGACAGGTTTACTAGGAGGAGGAGGTGGAGGCTGCTGTGTCCCATCAGGACAACAATGGGTGCAGTCCCTTTGAGGAGGTTTCTGCTGCTTCTGGCCTTCCTCATGAAGTATGGTAGCTCTGCTCCTTTCAAAGATAAATATTTAAATAGTACTGTTTGGTCTTTCCATCACACATAGTGACTGGGAAATACACAGTGAATACACCTGTTGCCTACAAATATCAATAGCGTAAATACTGTTGAAAGGATTATTGTGACGTATGTAGAAAGTGTAATAATCTCATCCATTTGGCATTCTAAATATTGAATTTCTTTCCTGTTTAGTATTCTAAGTGTGCAGTTTTATCATTGCAACTCTGCTGGGGCAAACTTATGTAGACTCATGGTCCAAAGCTCTCTGGAGGTGAGTCATCCCTGGGATATGACCTACATAAGTTACATACATTAGCTGTTATTTCAGGTGAATTTTCAGTCAGATAGAAGTATTAAAGAGACATTGAAAACATAATGCTTATATCAGTTCTGTTCCTTGCCATTTGCCTCACAAATGATTACTCCACAAAAGAAATGTATTGCAGCTAGAGGTGGAGGGGAAGGAACAGTGGACTGACCAAAGCTTCCCACCCTCATATTGTGCACAAGACACTGAGGAAAACATGACAGAAAACTGGGGAAGCATGCCAGAGAGGAAGACTGGGAGTGAGTGAATGCCGATGCAGGACAGGTGGAGGGGTAAATGGGAGGGGCAAAGAAAAGGAGACTTGCCACGTAGAAAATAGTATGATAGATTCACATTTTTCTTCAGCTGAAGATATTTTCAGAAATGAGATCTATCTACTGGAATTTAGCATAAAGTAAATCATAAAATTCCATCAATATATAATCATCCAGTCTCCTTTATTTATCCATTTCTAGCTAGTACATCTTTTGTACATTTCATTTCTGAGCTGTTGGTTTCAGGTGCTGGTATGTGTTAAGCACCAGGATATTCTGAGAGTAATGTTTAGATAATAAGCAAAGTTGTGCACAGTTGCAACTAGGAGAGAAAAGACACTGCAATACACTCCAACTAAGAACTTGTTTTCATCAGGTGAACTGTAGATGTATTTTCCTGAGTAGGTACCTAGTCATGAATTACACCAACTCTTTTTCCTGCCTAATGAAAATATTCTTATGCTACAGACATCACAGTAGAGGACCTCTCATCATTGAAGTGGGTGAGTTGAACCTTGCACATAAAACAAGATTAAAAAAAGAACAAACAAAAAGTAAACAAACAACAGCAAAACCATTTTTCTTCATTGCTAAACAAATCAGCTGATCCAGTAAAATCTAACATTATGCAAAAATCCTTGCCTTTCTGTTGGTTAGATTTTCCTCAGACTGTGTACTCTGCTTGTTACCCTTGGCTCACCTGAAACATCTCTAGAAAATGTGCAGAAAAGACCTTACTTTTCTCTTGATATGCCCAAGAATGGATGAGATACGGAGAAGAATTTCTTCTACTGACGTAATGTGTAAAGAAGAAGAAAACAACATGTCCTGTGGAAGAGGAGGAAGAATAGATTATGGGAATGAAGGAGATACAGAACCAAGCTAATCCTCTCCGGCTTCAGTACCCTGAACAACTGCCAGACTCGCTCCAGTGCATTAAGGTTTTGTCCTTGGCAAAGAGGCTGTTTTGCTGTCCTGTCCCACCAAAGCACTCTGTATCATGTCATGCTTTATTGGTCTGCATAGATGGATGTTTCTAGATCAGTGGAGATCTATCACAACAGTAGAACAGTCCTTAATTCAGTCCGTGCTGAAAGCACTTGCTTTCTTTCCTGCAGGAATCTTGAAAAAACCTTGAAGCGATATGTATGACAGCTTCCAAGGAGCCACCATTCCTCTCCTTTTCATAGCTAAGATGACAGATGTTCTAGATTCATCTCCAACCACACAGATTTTGTTTGTTTGTTTGTTTGTGAGTTTGTTTTAAAACTTGAAACAAATCTTGTTTTGAAGTGTGAAACACTTCACAAATGTCCAAAAATTCTATACGTACCTAGGGAAAAATCTGTATTTGGGTTCCTATAATAATACATCTTTCATCCTAGTTAATTAAGTATATATAAGTGTATTTGAGGCCTATTAGGATTAAGCAGAGATGCAGTAAATCCCAGTGAGGATTTTTTTCTCTCATAGCTTTAGAACTTGCATTTTTATGTAGTTGTTGTGTTTGTTTGTTTCATTTGTGGACTGTGGTCTCATTAATCTGTAGTGCAAGATGAAACTGGCCATGATTTCCACTGGTGTGACAAGACATTTTGGCTGCTACATTCATAGAGATAAATTGGTTATTTTACAGAGTCTCAAAGGGTGAAGGCTTGGAGTTTTATTTTAAAGTTTGTCACATGATCTCACTGCATGACATCGCAAATCTCCCGTCTCCGCTTTGTTGGCCTATATGCATGAATAATTTTCCCAGTACTTGTTTGTAACTGAGTGGGAGAAAGAGAGAATTACCACTGCACAATCTCTTGTTGTCCGCGATCAGCATTCCGTTGGTCTGAGCTGGCTTACAACAGTGTAAAGACATCAGTGGCATGTGTTATAATATATTGAGCATTGTCCTGCTGAAGAACGCACGAAAGAAAGAACATTGTTCTACTAGGGAGCAATTCATCGGGTTTTTCCCAGAGACTCTTGGGTCAAGTTTTTATAGGCCTATTTGATTTTCAAATTCTTTTTCCCCCTTTTTCCTCTCAGTGAGCCATAGTGTCCAAACTTGTCTACATTTACTTCCCATGTTTTGTGCATGGTAGATGTCCTTTAAAAAGAGTATCTCAAATAAGTCTTTATTCTTGTTTTGTTGGCTCTTATTCTGTGTTTTCATGAACTCTGGCCCTGGCCATGGCAACTGCAAGAAAAATGTTAACATTGATTGACAGGATTAAGAAAGCCTCCATGCCTATCCGCATTTCAAACACTTTGGGAACAATGGTGTTTGGTGTGATTGAATTAATGAGATATCGCAGACTGTCAAAAGAGCACACATACTTTACATAAACCTGATTATCTTTGCATGGCAGAAATGAAAAAAAAAAAAAAGAAGGCTACAGAGGTTTGGCTTTCACTCATGCCTCCAAAGGAGCCATCAAAGTGTGTGCCCTGGCTCAGAGAGTGATGTGCCTGCTCAACTGGCCTGCCCTCCCTTTCTCTCTACATACTGCCTGGCTCTGCTTAGCATACATCAGCCATGGGCTTTAACAAGTCTATTCAGGCGACTGGGCCCAAAACAACACTCTTTTCACAACTCAGCACCTCTGTGCTGTTTTTTTTTTTTTTTTTTTTTTCCTAGGGATCTATTGTTTAACTTGAACTAAGCATATATTTCAACAATTAGACCTGAACTGGCTCCTTCTGCCCTAGCTTAACCCCAAAGCGTGACATCAGTCATGATACTACATATATTTTGAGAGGTGAGCCACAGCTGGCACTCATGTTTAGCAGCAGAATTGCTGGATAGAGAAGAATGTTTCATAAAGAACCTCTTCACACTTAAGGCTTTAAATGATAGTTTGGTCCCCCAGGAAAATTTTCAGCAGGCAAAATGACAGGGTGAATACATACAATTCACTAAAGTAGTGCTGTATCTTAACACAAACTTTTTTTTTTTTTTTTTTTTTTTTTAAGAGGACATCATGCATTAAGAAGCTGTGAAATGAAATGTAATCCAAAAGCTGAAAGGATTCTACCTACCTACATACCTGACTGTCTATCTGTCTACTTACCTGCCTTACAACTTCTCTAATCATTTTACATGGTCCTTTTTACCACAGATGAGCAATGCTTTCTCAAATGTGTGCATCCGTGGCTTACTGGAAATCATAAATTTAATGGAGGTGGCATTTGGTAACTGAGTAGTTTATATCAGGGCTTTCAAACTTTTTGAAGCAGGCAGTCACTTTTTCTATTGAATTAAACTCCCTAAATTTAAGAGACTGGATGACTTTTTTTTTTTTTTTTTTTTTTTCACTCAAAACATTGCTTATGTAATTTTGTTTTTCTTCTAAAATACTTTTTTTTTTTCTTTTGTGTGCTCAATTCAGTTTGAAAAAAATGGAGAAAAGTTTTCTTGTGCAAAAAGCTCTTGTTAGCAAGCCATGTCTGGCAATATTTCTAGTTTGACTAGAGTGAAGAGACACCTGGAAACCCTCAAAAAATCATTCTCATGAGAATGTCTGTTTCTGCAGATATATGAAGCGTGGATAATATAAATAAATTTTAAATAAGTGTTCTAACTTTGCTAGTATACTTACATCTACCTAAAGTTCTAGACCTCCAAAGCTCCTCTTATCAATACTTCTCACCCACTGGGAAAATGAAGCTGTTTTGTAAACATGGAAGATAATAGTTTTATTTTATTTTATTTTATTTTATTTTATTTTATTTTATTTTATTTTATTTTATTTTATTTTATTTTATTTTATTTTAATTTAATTTAATTTTAATTTAATTTTAATTTTATTTTATTTTATTGTTTTGCTTTTTTTTTATATTTAACTCATCATTTGTGTTTTTTTTTTTTTTCTTTATATCATACTTTAGGTCTTAAAGGTCTTAATAAGTAAACAAGATATATTCTTTACCTGTGTAACTTCATTGATAACAGTGCTGAGCTGAAAAATGTAAGATTCGATGGCCAGATAGAATTTTTTGTTTGTTTGTTTGTTTGTTTTTTGTCTTCACAGCTTTATGGACTTGTCCCTAAAATCTTATATTACTCCCTCAAATTACTCCCTCAAGTCCTGGTGATTCTATGTTGGGATAAATGATTAATTTTCACTAAGGATTTTGAAAAACATTGTGAACATACAGAAGTTTAAAATCATTTGGTGGCATGTGTTGAGTGTTGCTTTGTAAATCATTAAATAATTTATAGAAAAACTCATTTTGACACTTGTGCATATTTTCCAAGGCCACAGATTAGTGACAGACCTATCATAACAGATTAATGATGCAGATCAAAGAAAAGGAATAAAGCACTGCTCTGTGAAGCTGTAAAACAAAATATTCCCCCCCAAAGCTCAACCAGTAGATGGCTCTGTTTCACAAACCCTGTTATGATACTAGCTGCCATATCCTCCCAGTTAGACCTACTGCAACCTTTTTGTTAGCAAAAATTCACCTTTGTGTAAAAACTGTAAGATGATGTGAGGATGGTGGTATTTTGAAGCCTATATAAAGTTGTCTGAATATTCAAGACATTTGAAATTCATATGTGCACATAATAAGCAGAAGAGACAGAGACAGCTAGTCAGTCTGACTCATCCTCAGAATAATCAGGCTTCTTTGCCCTACATGACAGGTTATGGACTTAACATCTTTTGCCCCTTTTTATGAACAGAGCACAACTGGGATTTATGGAACTTACAGGAATAGGTAGGGATGCCACCACAGGTCACTCAAGCTTATGCTTCCTTTTATTGTATTGTTTTGTATTGTATTGTATTGTATTGTATTGTATTGTATTGTATTTTATTGTATTTTATTATTTTATTTTATTCCCCTTAATCTTCTTACCTGCACACCAGCTAGTGTGCTTTCCCCTCTATGCCTTACACGGTCAACTGCTCCTTCTGTGCTCTTTCTTCTCCAGTCCCATGACAAAGGCTTAGGGAAGGGGAACTCTAGTGCATCTGGAGGAGAGAATCTTTCCTTCTTGAATCTCAAGAACTTACATGCCTGAAAAAGAAAATCTGTAGAAAAAGGAGCTGGACAAAGAGCTATCTTTGGGAAAGAGAAAAGAAAGAAGGAAGCCCTGTAATGATATAACCCTGCAGTTTCTTAATGCCAGACTGAAGGCATTAATGCCGGCCTGCAGTGCTTTCTGCAGAACACCCCACTCTGCACAGCATGAAGCTGGTTCACCTGCCAGAGAGTGCCACTAGCCTCCTTTGTCTCTCAGGGAGGAGCAAGAAATGACAGTCCTGCCTGTTTCTCCTGCTGAGAGCTCTGCCAACAAGTTAAAAAATGTTTTCCAGCAATCCTTTAAATTCACAATGGCAATTACATGTCTATGAGAACAACAACATAAAAGAAGTGAACATGAAATATGGCAATGATGATTTCTGTTTTTGCAAACACAGGTATTGTTGACCTTTATGAAGACTTTGGAATGCACTCCCTGCTCACTTAAGAGTAAACACTCACCCTGTCCTTTAATTTTCTTTCACCTTTCTAAATGAATATTATTCACTTTTCCTTTATTAGAGAATTTGCAGTATTGTTATGTTTTTTATTTATTAAAACTATTGTAAGTTGAAATTTTGAACTTTTATTCTTGATAAATAGAATGTAAGTTTTTTCCTCATTGAATAAATAATTTCCATTTCGGTGAAGCTCGAGGTTGAGGATCCACAAGGGCTTTAAGCGAATAAAGTGTGGTCTGCTGTCAAAGTAATTCTAATCTACCTTCCACCTCATCTCATCATGGTTTTCTTCTGCTTTTTTTTTGTGTCAGCACTAGCATACATGCATGCCCATGGTGTGCTTGATCACTTCCCTCACCTGCTTCACCCCCTGGCTAATGTTAACACAAAGAAGGCAACAGAAACACCTGGCTGTGTGTTAGATGGAGGTGGGATTTCCAGCTTTTAATTGCATATTTTACTTAGATGAGCCTAATGCAATGGTGGAACCCCAGCCCACAACAGGAAGTCTTTGAATGTTGTAAAGACACATGTTTAAGTGTATGTAATTAACAACTATAACTCTTGTCATTCCACCCAAGCAGAAACACACTTTTTTTTTTTTTTCCTAGCTTCTATAGTAAAAGAGAAGCTTCCATATGGAGTCCTGCATAACAAAAGGGAGGTCCTTTTAGTACAAATGATATTATCACCTATACTTTTGCCAAGACATAGGCAAAATTAAAAAAATAATAAATAAGCATGAATGAGACAGCCATCTACAGTTTTTATAACAGCTGAAAATTCTTACTATTACTGTACAACAAATTTGTGCAATCAACCACAGAAGACACATTGACAAGTAGCTACAAAAGCAAGGAACAGAGACATGCAGAGAGTGATAGAAATAATGAAGAAAAACATCTTCTTCTAAGTTTGTCGTATCTGCTTTTGTTTCTTCTTAGTCCCACTTTGAATCTTATACATTGAATTAGTTCCTTCATCCAGATTCACCACAATGCACACATAACCAATCAACAACATACTAGCCACACAACCATCACCCCTGACTCAGACCTCCTTCTAGTGTAACTTTGCCAAATTCCTCTTGCAGCTTGCGCATAGTTCACAGTGCCTTCAAAGCAGGAAGTCTTGATGTCCCCTCTGTCTTCTTAATGAATAGGAAAACTTTGTTTCCTTTATCCTGACATGTATTTCTAACATATTCTATGTGTGAATTTAGTTCAGGACTAACAACAGGAAAGAACTGAGTTCATGCTAAGCTTACATTTATTAGGTGATCCTCATACATTTGCTCTCAAGTTGATGTGTCAGTATCTTCATAGAATCATAGAATATCCCTAGTTGGAAGGGATCCACCAGGGTCATAAAGTCCTACTCCTAGCTCCACACAGGACCACCTGTATTGGGTTTATGTGGCAAGGATTTGGTAGTGGGGCGCTACAGGGGTGGCCTCTGTGAGAAGAGTACTGAAGTTGCCCCCTGCTAGAAAAGGGCCAGTTTCATATGGCTCCAAAGGGACCTGTTGCTGACCAGAGCCAAGCCAATAAGCGACGTTGTTTGCACTTTTGGGAGAGCATATTTAGGAAAGGGAAAAAAAGAACAGCTGCACAACAGCAGCTGGGAGAGCGAGGAGTGAGAAAATATGCTAGAACCAGCCTGCAGCCCCCAAGATCAGTGCAGAAGCAGGGCTGGAGGTGCTCCAGGCATGCAGCAGCAGTTCCACTGCGGCCTGTGGGAGAGGCTCCTGGTGGAGCAGGCTGTCCCCCTGCAGCCCTTGTGTCCCACACGGAGCAGATCTCCACGCTGCAGCCCGTGGAGGAGCCCCCGGTGGAGCAGGTGGATGTGGCCTGGAGGAGGCTGCGGCCCATGGAGAGCCCCCGCAGGAGCAGGCCCCGGGCCGGAGCTGCAGCCCGTGGAGAGGAGCCCACGCAGGAGCAGGGGGCCTGGGGGGAGCTGCCGCCCACCCATTGGGGACCCGTGCTGGAGCAGTTTGCTCCCGGGGGATGGATGGACCCCGTGGTAAGGACCCATATCTGGAGCAGTCCTTGAAGAGCTGCTGCCTGTGGGAAGCCCATGCTGGATCAGTTTGGGAAGGACGGCATCCAGTGGGAGGGACCCCACATTGGAGCAGGGACAAAGAGTGACTGTGAAGGAGCAGCGGAGGTGTTGAAGTGTTACAGATTGACTGCAGTCCACATTCCTTGTTCCACTTTACTGCTTTGTGGAAGGATGTAGAAGTGTGTGGATGGTGTTTTCAGTTTGTTTTTAGTTCCTCACTGCTTTAACTTGTTAGTAATAGGTAATAAATTACATTAATCTCCTCGCACTGAGTCTGTTTTGCATGTGACAATAATTGTTGAGTGATCTTCCTGTCCTTGTCTCAACCTTTGAGACCTTTTCATTGTATTTTCTCCACCTTTCCCTTTGAGGCTGAAGAGGGGCATGGGGCGGTGGGTGGGAGAGAGTGATTGTTGCGGAGCTCAGCTGCCCAGATGAGTAACACTACCACACCACTCAAATATCAAACCATATATCTGACAGCATTGTCCAAACAAATTTTGAATTCTAGCAGGCTCAGTTCCATGACCACTGCCCTGGGAAGTCTGTTCCAATGCCCAACCACACTGTCTCAGTGAAGAACCTTTTCCTAACATACAGCCTGAATCTCCCTGTCGCAGCACCATGCTGTTCTGTTGGGTCTTGTCGCTGTCCCCAGAGAGCAGAGCTCAGTGCCTGCCCCTCTGCTCCCCTCATGAGGAAACTGCAGGCTGCCATGAGGCCTCCCCCAGTCTCCTATTCTCTGGGATGAACAATCCAGGTGACCTCAGCCACTCCTCATATACCTTTCACTCTAGACATTTCACGATCTTAGTTGCCCTCCTATGAACGCTCTCTAAAAGTTTTGTGTCCTTCTTATACTGTGGTGCCCAAAACAGCACACAGTACTTGAGGTGAGGCTTCACCAGTGCAGAGCAAAGTGGCACAATCCCTTCCCTAGATTGGCTAGCAATGCCATGCTTGATACACCATCTTGTATTAATACTTAGGTGGCTGAGTAAAAGCTACTGACAGTGAGTTTGGATTGACACTAGCAAACACCAGGAGATGCTGAACAATGCTTTAAAACATATCAATTAAAGCATGGTGGCTAACATATTATAAAATAGCTCTTTTATTTTTCTAATCCTGGCAGACCCTTTAAGTCTCATCCCTGGTAATATCCTGACCCAATGGAAGTTCAGTAAAAAAATCTCATTTACCTCAGGGCTCTCACAATTGCATTAGTCTTTCTAGTAAAAGGCAGAGAGCACTCCCAACATTCTTTTTCAACAGAAAGACCAAAAGCATGGTCTTTCTGACACTTCTCCGTTTTCCTAACTATTAAATCAGCTAATGCAGATTTAAATGCTATGGATGAATAGAATATGTTAGATTTTCAAAAAATGTTGCAATGACATTGTAAGTTTTCCAGCACAAAGGCCACAAATCCTCTTCTGTTAAAAATGCTTGGTTCCCAATTATTGAGAAATGTGATGTAAATCATGGAAGAGAAATTTAGAAGAATGAAAATGAAATTGAGCATCATACTAATTTCCCTTAAATGAAAACATATTCTAGGTGGTATTAATTTCCAGTTACACTTTCTTAATGACATTCTACATTTTCACCTTTTTTTTTTTTTTTTTACAAACATTTCAATATTTTAAAAACAAAGTAATTTAATGTTAAATCTTACTGTTTTAGAAAACTCTTCACTAAAAATATTTTTTCTCTAATAACAGTGCATGTAAAACTATTCACTAAACATGCTATATATTTGCTGATTTAGATTATGACTAAGATCATATTAGATATATGATCATATTAGATTATATTTCCCTCTAGTTTAAATATAGCGACCTTTAATTTTAAATCTGACTACATTTAGGAGTTAGGAGTTTTCCTTATATTGATGACTGCACTTCCCTTTTCATCTTGAAGAAGTGCATTCTTTGCATTGCAGACTCAGTATCCTTGAGTAACCGGAAATCATTAATAAATATAATTATCACTAGGCAAAGCTTTGAGGTTAGTACAATGCCCTGGCAAAACATGTTTGACTGGATGAAAAAGTTTACGGAGATTGACACCCACAGAGCTGGCCCACTGGTAGGTTGTTGCAGGTTAATGGAAATTTGTGGCAACAGGCAGTAACATTAGCAGGGTCTTTATCTTTAGGTCTCATAAATATTCTCCTTAACCCCTGCTAACATGTTTCAGGCTTGTCTAGAAAGAATTAGGACAGCTAACTCTATGCTTATTGTAAGGATTAGGCACATTCTGTTCAGGGTTTTCCTGCTCCCCACTATCAGTTCAGAAGTGTCCAGCTTTCTGGGCACTTAATTTGAGTTTATATCAAGTGTTGTGATTTTCTGATTGCTGCTTCTTGTCTCTTAACCAAAGGAAGGGATATCAACAGCAATTTCCTAGGCTGTGAGAGCTGGCCTCTGAATATTTTGTTTGAAGTGTATTGCTCTATTAAATAATGCCATGAAATGTTGAACTGAAGGTTCATGCCTTACAGTACTGAAAAGCCAGTTTGGTCGTTATGTTGAATTTAAAAGGAGCATGAGCTTCTTGTAATCATATATAAGTTTATTGTTCTTTTCAGGTCTTTGTCAGTTTCTTTGTATATTAAACCACAGAGACTTTATTCTTTAGTAGATTGAAAACGGAGCTGGGAAGGGGTTAAGGATCTTCGTTGACTGCAATTTCTCAATCAGCCTCAGGAAGCCTCAGGTCAACTTTGCTCATAAAACTCTGCACAAATATTTCTTTTTCTATCAGAGGAATTCTAATTCCACACACAGACCAGTGCCACTCAGATTATTACACATTATTAAAAATTAATTTTAAAAAATGGTTTGGTCCCTGTAATCTGCTGTAGTACAGTAAGAACCCAAGCTTTGGAAAAAAAAAATCACTCCAATAATAATGAAATAAATACTAAATATAGTCTTTTTTTTTTTTTCTTGCTGTTCTTATTTCTGTTACCCCTAGTTTTATATTCTTTGCTCTTTTTCCACCTTTTATGGCAGAACTGAAGATTTTTCCTCTAGCTACAAGACTGTCCTTATGAGAAAAAAACATCATATGGAACTTAACAAGGATAAAAACCTTCTATAGAGATTAATAGGTTTCCATAGATATTACTCTAAAAACCATATAATTTAATAGAAACTTCAATAGAAAATGTGAAAAATTACTCCCTCCTGTGGTAAAATGTGTAAGAAGGTGGGCTCAAGAGAAAAATACCTCTGTCACAGAGAGACTGTTATGCTGTATAGCTACACAGTAAGATTTGTCTGTCCCTCACAGCACAGGCCTGTAACTAAAACTATCCAGACCAACTTGGCAGCTTGCAGGGAAGACTCCTTGTGTCTTGCTCTGTCTAAGCACCAGGACTCCAGGGCAGATACACCAAAAAGTTGCTCCTTCTCCTGCACCCAGATGCTGTTTTTTGTTCAGCTCTCCTCATCACAAAGTTGACCGTATTTGAAAAATGCCATATGTCCAGCCATGTATTAGTGTAACAGACAGCAGAAAGGCTCGTTAGATGACTATGTTGGTACCATGTCCTGTGTGGCACAGAGAAGGAGACATGAAATCCTGGTGCAGCTGGAAGACATTTTGCGGTGGTCAGCTGCATGGGTAGGAAAGGAGAGATGCAGGAGGTGGGGTGCCTGCACAAAATGCATTAGGAGTGGGGAAAGCCATGGGGAGGGCAGCCTATGGCATGACATAGACCCATAGCTATACGTCAGTGGTCACAGGTAGGTTATCTGCACAGGAGAGAGTGTGGGGGCTAGTACTACTCAGGAAACTACTACCAGGTACAAAACTAGAGAAAAAGAAAGGCATGTGTGATGGGCAGGAGACTTCTTCTTGAAATATATATGTAGAAGAAATATACATATATATATATACATTTCAAGAAGAAATATACATATGTATATATTGCCATTGTCTTTTCCTCTCTGTTTGAATCATCTCTATTTTCAGAGTTACCTTGTTCTAATTTGTGTTTTAATAAAACTTATCCCTTTGGGGTGTTTGTGTTTCTGCATTGTAGAAGAGATGGGACTGTTCTACTTCATGACTGTTGGATTTTGGATCTCAGATACATCTGATGTAATCTTCTAAGTATACCTACTGCCAGTTTCAGTCTTGCAATTATCCACATGCATATATACGGACTGTAATCTCCAAATGCATGCTGGTCCTAAGCTGAGATTTACTTAAGAGAGACATTCTTTTCATCAAACTGTGCCACTGGATTACTTTTTATCAATGAAAAGGTTACAGTTCTCACTGAATTCCGCAGAAATCTTGTGTATGTGGGGAAGAGCAGTTAAAACTGATTTGGTATGTCAATGAACAGGTAGAAGTCCCTTACCACTCTGAAAGGTTGTTTACTTGTTTATTTGTATACTTTAATAAACCTGTTAAATATAAATATGAACACTTTTCTTTATTAGCAGTCACAGAGAGTTCTCTTAATTAAGGCACAATTTTCTTTTAACTTTATCACGTCAACATTTTGAATTAAAAATTTCTGTCCTAGTTAACCTGATATCCCTATAAGTAAAAATAAAAAATAAAAATGGGTGTTTGTTTATGTTAAAACATTCTGACTGATTTCTTAGGAGAGCAAGGCATGATAGCAGCAGTCTTAGTGTTTACAGAAAGCTTTTCCTATAATGAAGCATAACAAAAACACTGAGATGACATTTCTTATTTTTCATATTTCTTCACAGTAAATTCTGATGGATGGGGTCATTGTGCTAATCTGGGTTCTCATCTGAGCAACTTGCATTAGAGACTAAGAGAACAGAAAGGATGGGTTGGAGCCATCAGCTTTGAAGAAGGAAGGGGAATATGGTTTCTGGAAGAAGTCTGGGGCTTTCCCAGGGAGGAACAGTGCACATGTAAGCAAAATATACATCAATCAAAATTGTGCAGACAAGGCTGTCTGTTGATCTCCTGTTTAGTTGATCATTTACAACACTGAATACTTTTCAGAAGGTTGGTATTTGAAAGGTGCTGGTAGATAGCTCAAATTCCAAGGCAACTTGCAGAGTTCCTGCATTAATAATTGACTGAGTAGTAAAGCAGCAGCTTGTGACTGTGAGTAGATTTTCACTTGTCATGACTTTTGGACTTTTCAGCGTGTATGTAGGACATAATATGAGAAATCCTATGAAGATTAAAAAAGTGGAAGAAACATGTGGATACACCTTAAGTAATATCAGTTATGTTGATGACTCCGCAATTCTTTCCTACAGTTTCCAATATGATGCACTGAACACTGTAGTTTTAAATCAGTGAAGAAAATGAGATCATCCCTAAATGGAGCAAATCTGACTTGTATATAGCTTGTCCCAGACATTAGAAAAAAGGTAATGACACAATGAATGGTTATATTGCAGAAGCAGCAAATGAATTCAAGTCATGTATGTTGAAAAAAAAGGGATATTCCAAAAAATTAAAAAGAAATTTGGAATGGCTCACTCATTCAAACACTCATTCAATCACAAAAGGCTCTAAGAAAATGGAGTCTAAGAATGTGTGAAAGTTTACTGCAAAATGTAATTCTTTCATACCCTGTTCTTCTGAGTATGAAATCATGAAAGATGCATTCTGCTCATATAGAAACTATGGGGGGCATATAAAGGTGGTGCTGGTGAAGACCTACATATTTCCTGTATCAAAAAGAAGAGAAATTATATGTTTCCAAGATGAGAATGCAGCATAAGCATATGTACTTTGATCATATCAGGCATAGGGATGGAAAAGACCTTGAAATAGTTAGTACATATGAAAGGGATAATAAGAGACCACCCTTGCAGAGGATGACTGGCGAGAAGATGGTGTATGACAGATGACTGTGAGTCAGTTGCTTATAAATCAAACAAGAAATGGACTGAGGAGGCTCCCAAATATTGCAGAAAGATGTTACCAATATTTGACATGGATTTTACCTTACTTAAGGGAAGATGAATGTCTCTCATACCTGATTTATCTTATTTCTATTATTATTTTGAATTCCTTATCGTCTGGAAGTCTTGTGGCATTCAGAACCTTTCCAGGCAAGTGGGAATAAAGAAAAAATATACATAAATGCAAGATGGAAACGTATGTAAAATAATTTGATTTGATATTCCCATGTATTTTGTAATCTCGAGATTTAAAAAAAAAAAAAAAAGGATAACTGGCTCAGAGAAAAAGACAAATATTTAAGCAGACTTAAAAAAGACTATACTCCAAACCAATGAATAGACACTGTTGGCTCAATGATATTATTTTCTGTAACATTTTTCAAAAGATGTTTTCTCATTCTGGATTACTTCATTTTAGGTTTACATTATTACTATTACTAGTAAAATCAGCTTCACAGAAAGGAGGCACCACTACAGCATCTTTTCCTTCCTGCAGGTAGGAGGATCTCTGCAATAGGGATAATATCGCTAATAGTGTGCACATAGCAAGCACAAAGAATAAGAGAAATGGGTCTGAAGAGTAACTGTGAACAAAGGGATACATCCACTATATTTAGTTCAATTTCAGCTCAAAAATATGTTCTTTTCTGAATGATGTTTTTGAAAAAACTAGATTTGCTTATATTAAAGGGCTGCATAGTTCAAGTCTGGACAAAAATCCCTTTCAAAGGAACTGAAAAGAGACTACTTGTTTTGTTTTGTTACAGGAAAACAAATGTATTGCACTTTGCATAAGTGTTATATCAGAACCAAGTATAATGACCTTCATACGCCTGCTGTTTCTACATTTGGAACTTCCCGACACATTCTCTTTTTGTCCCTACACTTTTTATTTTTATTTTTTAGTTATTACTCCTTGTCTCTTACTTTATTTTTTTCCTCTGACATTTCCTTGTTCATTGGACTATTTGGTTTTAATTCCCTCTCCTCTTTAAAGAAAGGCAAGCTTGTAGAGTAAGGATTTTATAACAATTTTTATTAGGTATAGGCAGGTAAGAACTTGGTGCTCCTTCTACTAATGTTTTCTAAAGTTTATCTGAACTATGTGTAATTTGCAATTATAATTTACCAACACTGACTTAGCAGTAAAATCAGAATCAAAGATCCAAACAAATAAAACCTTTCCCTTTGAGAGAAAATTATATAAACATTTTCTTGTATGACATTGTAAAGAAAATCTATTCAGGAAGAACAGGTATGTGGCTGCTAACAGTGATATTTATCAGAATCAAATATATTTGTTCATGAAGAAATACATGCTACTTGTTTCAGAAGTAGTTGCCTAACCACTATATTTATGCACAAAAATATGCATGAGTACTAAAATAAACATTTGAACATAAGTTTTACTGAGCCAGCAATTCATTTCTTGTATTTTATTCCTTGCTTTATTATTCAAAAAGAGGGTATAACATTTTAAAATATGAAACTGCTGAGCTATATTTAATGCTCAAAGTCTTTCCTTTGGAAGATAAGAAAATTCATTAAAATTTCTATGTATTTTTGTCTCCTCCTTTTTTGTCTCCTCACTTTAGCTTGTTCTGCACTTGTCTCCTGAAGAAATCATGTTTGTATTGACTTATTCAGGCTATGCTCCTTTTTATAAAAGCCATCTAGTGAAGTAGGATTTGTTATTCAGAAGGCCAAACAAAAAGGCAGATTCTTAGCTCAAGTAAACTATCCCAGTCTTATTGGCTTCTGTAGTGCTTTGGAAATTTTCCACACCTGATGTCCTCCATGTTCCAAGTTTCAAACACTCAGTGGGTGTGCACTGCACTTTTTGTTCTGTATGTCATTCTGTTATAATGAGTTATATATGTATATATATTTTGAGGTGTTGTCGCTCTTACCATGTGACCAGGAAACAGTAAGTCTTATTACAGTTGGTTATCACCTCTTAAGAATGGTATGCTTGAATGAACTACAGAATACAGTAGCATATAAATTTTGTGAACACATCTGGAAGATAAAAATAACTAGACAGGAAGTTACACATAAAATGAAGTAAACCCTGATATGCATTTAAGATTTACGTGATGCCTTTATTTACAAGATAAGTGATTTGATAACACAGGAGATGTGCATCGTAAGTAAATTGCTGGGTGTGGTGCTGTAAGGAAAAATAGGTAAAATAAAACAAAAAACTTCAGAACAAGAACTGTTTAATTAAAGAGTCTGTTAAATAGGAGACTACAGCAAATGCACTATAGGGGAGCTGTAAGACAGAAGATTATAGAGGAATATTACTCATGCTCTCTCAGAAAGAACTGTTTATGGACTTAGACTATATAGTATTCATATTAATGCCTTTGACAGGATGTGTTAATGAAATCTGTTGAAGATGCATACAAAGGAGATATCCCCACTAGAGAGAAAGACCAAAACGCTGAGAGGAGAACTCTGAAGATGGGAATAAAGGGCCATTCCTCTGGTTCTTGTACTCTAGAAATAAGGACTTTCTGTGTCGTTTTACATTAGTGCCATGGCTGTCTTTTTTAAAGGATCCCATTTAAAATCCTTCCTCTGGATAGGTTCAGAGGTATAGTGCTGTCCTTTCTATGAGTGGATTCTAATAGGATAGGACAGTTTGGCTTTCTTCAAAAAGACTCCTGTTCCCAGAAGTACGGGAATGGATTCATCTTGCGTGAAGCTAGATAACTACATCTGAGCTAAAAGTTTGTTTATAGACAGAGGTTAGGGTCAGTTACCTTTGTGCTATGGTTCTTCAGTCATCATCTCCCATGTAGAAAGATCCCGAAAGGTATCTGTTTCTTTCCACTAACTATAACTATCACCAATGTCTACTTGTAAAGAGGTCAGATATGTTTCACCCAGAGAGTCTGACAAACCTGGAAGCCTTGAGAGATGCTTTCCCACTGGGAATAACATTGTAAAAAGTCACTGCTATGACCTTCTGTAGAGTGTACTGCAAATTTTGGTAACTTATCTAGAGAAAAGATGAATTCAAACTAATGTATAGAAATTAGATATTCTGGAATGATTAGGGAAGTGAAGATTTGATTTCTTATGGGAGAATAAAAGAGCCCAGCTTGTGTAGTATCAAAAAAAAAATTCTCTTATAAATATTGTGTAGGAATAAACATCAAAGAGGTAGGAAAAATGAAAGGCAAACCTAGTGTAGAGACATTTAAGCTAGAAATGCTATAGATAGATATAAGAAGAGGAAGACTTGGAACAGAGTTGCTATCAGAAGGAAAGGGGATAGGAGACCAAACTTCTTTCTATTTGGATTTAGGTAAATTTAAAAATGGAATTATAAAAATGTAGCTGTCTGGAGTAATAGGCAAGTGTGATTATTTATGCTACTAATATTTTCTTAGGAGTGCTTGTGAACAGTAAATTTCAGAACAAACATACTGCAAGATTCTAATTTTTCATTTCTGATCCTGGAGACAACCCAAGAATGCAAAAAAAAGGAAAATATTTCCTAAAATAGGAAGCAAATTTTTGTTCTACGTTTTCTGCTCTGTGTCTTTATCTGTAAAATATTGATAACAAATTTATTGTATATTCTAAATGATCTATGTAATCTGCTTTGTAAATATTCATTGGGTGTTCAGAAACCAGAGGAATGATTGGCTCCCTTTTCTTCCGTAGTTTTATCCATTCCTGGGACATCCTGAAACACAGTTAATCTTATGCTTCTCTTCCCTCCATTCTGAATATGTTTCCTTATTTTTCTTTTTAATCTTATTCCCTCCTTTTCCACATACTGTCCCTGTTGTTTTCTATTCACTCATTATTGGTATGAGTGAAATGTCTCCTGCAGTTTGTTTTAATTTCCTAATTCAAGTCTAATGCAATTCAGTTGAAGACCTTAGATGTGAAGTCTCAAAGTGAGGTTGACTATCCATAACTCTCATTTGTTCCCTTTCCATATCCAAACTAAATCTGGGCTCTTATGAAAGACCCTGCGTAAACTTTACACCTATTTTACAGTTCCTTCCCAACATGAGTCTCCCTCGAATATAATGAAACCCTCAAATCAACTTGCTGATATCATTGATGGTATGTAATAACATATTCAGCAGGGAAACTCTCCTGTGAAAATACAGAAGAAACACAGAGATTGCTCCAGCTTCTGACACTGTTGTCACAGCAATAGCTGAGAAGTGAACCTTGTGCCCTCTGAAATCTAGGTGGTGCTTTCTCAACTTTTGACATACAGCATCCTTTGCCTGCCTTGTAGCATACACATTTCCTTCAGAATTACAGAAAGAAATGGAAAAACTTACTGTCATATGAAATCATAAAGATGAAAAAACAATAATTTTTTTTGGAATTTTTTTTTGAAAACTGGAATTTACTTTTCGGAATTATATTGTAAAATTTAAAAATTCTAAGCCTTTACACACTAATGCTTAAACAGAAGTAGAGATGTTTTTATTTGTAATACTTTCATTCCAACATTTATTATCAAACAGGAATTTCAAGGCAATGCCACCAAAGTCAATAAACTTCTTAGAATCATTAAGGTTGGAAAAAAACCTCCAAGATCATCTGATCCATCTGTCCCCCTACCACCACTATCACCTACAAAACCATGTCCCTAAACAACACATCCAACCTTTCCTTAAACACCCCCAGGGATGGTGACGCCACCATCTCCCTGGGCAACCCGTTCCATTACCTGACTACTTTTTCTGACAAGAAATTTCTCATAATTTCTAACCTGAACCTCCCCTGGTGCAACTTGAGTCCATTCCCTCTAGTCCTATCACTAGTTACCTGTGAGAAGAGTCTGACCCCCAGCTTCCCACAGCTTCCTTTCAAGTTGTAGAGAGCAATAAGATCTCTCCTGAACCTCCTCTTCTCCAGAGTGAACAACCCCAGTTCCCTCAGCCACTCCTCATAAGACTTGTGTTCCAGACTCTTCAACTTGTTGAAAATATTTAAAAATCTAAGGTAAACTTGCATCAACTCTCTATACTTCATTTATATATTTCACTCTTTTGCACATGCCTATCATTGTATATAGAATGTAAATAAAGTTTTACAGAATTTATACGAAAAATATATTCCCAGTGTCATATAAACCATCTAGTTATTATTATTTAAAAAAAAAAAAAAGTTTAAATGTTTTCAGTGCATTGACTGGTCTTCTTTCTTTCTTTCTTTCTTTCTTTCTTTCTTTCTTTCTTTCTTTCTTTCTTTCTTTCTTTCTTTCTTTCTTTCTTTTCCTTCCTTCCTTCCTTCCTTCCTTCCTTCCTTCCTTCCTTCCTTCCTTCCTTCCTTCCTTCCTTCCTTCCTTCCTTCCTTCCTTCCTTCCTTCTCTTTCTTTCTTTCTTTTTCTTCCTCTTTTTCTTTCTTTCTTTTTCTTTCTTTTCTTTCTTTCTTTCTTTCTTTCTTTCTTTCTTTCTTTCTTTCTTTCTTTCTTTCTTTCTTTCTTTCTTTCTTTCTTTCTTTCTTTCTTTCTTTCTTTCTTTCTTTCTTTTCTCTCTTTCTCTCTTTCTCTCTCTCTCTCTCTCTCTTTCTCTCTTTCTTTCTCTCTTTCTCTCTTTCTCTCTTTCTCTCTTTCTCTCTCTCTCTCTCTTTCTTTCTCTCTTTCTCTCTCTTTCTCTCTCTCTCTTTCTCCCTCTCTCCCTCTCTCTCTTTCTCTCTCCCTCTCTCTCTCTCTCCTCCCTCCCTTCCTCCCTCCCTTTTTCTCCCCCCCTTCCTTCCTTCCTTCCTTCCTTCCTTCCTTCCTTCCTTCCTTCCTTCCTTCCTTCCTTCCTTCCTTCCTTCCTTCCTCCCTCCCTCCCTCCCTCCCTCCCTCCCTCCCTCCCTCAAGGAATAAGCATATACATTTTCTATCTAAAACTACTGAAAGTCTATTTTGTGGTCCCAAATAATAAAAAAAGAGTACAGGGAAAATAGTGTCAAGGTCTGCATGTTGAATAGAAGTAACACAGAAAAACCATTCAAAATTTTATCCTATACAAGAAGCACAATTCAAGACAGCGAAGGATTGGGATTAAAGTGGAAATAAATGTAAAAGTAAAATGTTTCCTTTTGAAGATTTTTTTTAAGGAAAGCAAACAAACAAACAAACGAACTCATATTTTCAGTAAACAGTCCTTTGCACCAAGGGAGCCTATCTTTCACTCAAAGAATGTTTGCTAATAACAATTTATTGTTGGTAAAAGTTAAATGCCTTTTCTTTTTGATCTTAAAAGTTTAATTCTTCTATATTAAGCCTACTCTTAATCAGAGCCATTTACCAGAACTTAAGAAAGACACATGTACACACACAGCATGGAACACAGAAGAAAAGAAAAAAAAGCTGATGACTCCTATTTATTGTTAAGCCTTGGAAAGAAAAAATTAATTCAGAACCTAGATTGTTTAGGATCCAAGGTATGTTAGCTTTATTTTCCTATCAGTGCAGATTTTAGCCCTGGACCTTTGGAAGGCAATTCGTTTTTCTGACATAAATTCTGGAGCTTTCACTTCTTCTTTCAAAGGCCTCCCAAACCAATTGAAAGCTAGATGCATATAATTCTGGCACCTCATGAAGGAAACTCTGTTTCTTTGGCATAGTAGGTGTTGCAAACCAGTGAGAGTACAAGTCTGTGCAGTTTAACATTAGGAAGAATAAGGAATATGAGGGACGAAGAAATAGATGCATGTGTGTGAGCAAATTCATTGTTATAACACTGTTAGGAAATGAGGCTTTACTTCAAAGTTTCCCTCACATGGTCATTTGTTGATTTAAGTTACAGTGAAAGCATTGGAAAATAATCTTTTAATTTACTTTTTTGCAGATTGATTGAATGCTTATAAAATATCCTGGTTTTGTGTGTCAGTGGTTGATTTTAACATAATACAGTGTGCCTAGCACAGTGCCCCAGGTTATGGCTAAACTTAGCTGGGCTTGGCCAATCTCAGAAGCTAGAAGAAATGTGTAAAAATATCATTGAATGATACTTCCCACAGAATGTTTTCCAACTTCTAGTCATTTGTGGTTTAGGTTTTCTTGAAATAGAGATCTTAAAGGAGTTCTCTTACATGAAATTTGCTCAATCATCTCTTGAAATCACATGAACTTCCAACATCTGTAGCATCCTGTGTCAAAAGACAACACAGTTGTGTGGAAAAGAATGTCCCTTTTTTTTTTTTTTTCAACTTAGTAGTCATACTCTGTGTCCCCTAGATCTGGTCTTGAGAGAAACAGTGAAAAAATACTCTGTATTTATCTTCTGTGAGGCACTCATGGATTCTATGTAGTTGTATTATTCCCCCATTCCACCTCTGACATATCTTCTCCAGACTGACCAGTCCTTTCTTTTATTTATTCTTCAAAGGGAAGCAGATTCTTACCTTTGATCTACCACATTGGATTCTTCTCTGTTTCCTAGCATCTGGCATATAGTCTGAGATACCAGCATTTCAGTTGTAGCACATCATTTATAAGTAGTATAATTATATTTTGTTTTCCTTATTAATTGATAATATCCCCAGAATCACAGAATGGTTGAAGTTGGAAGAGACCTCTAGAGATCCCTTCATATTTTATATTTCATATTTCATATATATATATAATTTTTTTTCCATTGAAGATTTCAAACAGATTGCTTTTCTGTTCCAAAGTGATTCTCATGTTTTAACTAATTCTTTGCTTTAATTAATTAATTATTTTTATTTTTATTATTATTACTATTTTTTTTGGTGTGACTCAGGAACAAAAACCTTCAGACCAATAAAACGCAGGAAAATTCTATGTTTTATTATGTAATAATGATACCTCATTACTTGACAAAAATATTCTCTTACATTTAGTAATATCTAAAGCACTGTTCTTATAAATACAGATGTAGTCAAAACATGACAATCAAACTTTTTATTAAAGAACAGCAATAAGACAAAATAAATAAAGAATATTTCATATTTTCTGCATATTTTCCTTAAAGACACAATTGGAGAATTAGTTTATAACAAATAACTTAGAATATTTCCCATTTTCAGTTCTTCCTTGAAAAAAAAATTATATCAAATACTGTTCCTTTACGTTTAAATAGACACATCTGAAAAATTTTTTCTTTTTCTTTTCCTTTTTCTTTTTCTTTTTTTCTTTTTCTTTTTCTTTTTCTTCTCTTTTTCTTTCTCTTTTTCTTTCTCTTTTTCTTTTTCTTTTTCTTTCTCTTTCTCTTTTTCTCTTTCTCTTTCTCTTTCTTTTTCTTTTCTCTTTCTTTTTCTTTTTCTTTTTCTTTTTTCTTTTTCTCTTTCTTTTTCTTTTTCTTTTTCTTTTTCTTTTTCTTTTTCTTTTTCTTTTTCTTTTTCTTTTTTCTTTTTCTTTTTCTTTTTCTTTTTTCTTTTTCTTTTTCTTTTTCTTTTTCTTTTTCTTTTTCTTTTTCTTTTCTTTTTTTTTCTTTTTCTTTTTCTTTTTCTTTTTCTTTTTCTTTTTCTTTTTCTTTTTCTTTTTCTTTTTCTTTTTCTTTTTCTTTTTCTTTTTCTTTTTTCTTTTCTCTTTCTCTTTCTCTTTCTCTTTCTCTTTCTCTTTCTCTTTCTTTTTCTTTTCTCTTTCTCTTTCTCTTTCTCTTTCTCTTTTCTCTTTCTCTTTTTCTTTTTCTTTTTCTTTTTCCTTTTCTTTTCTTTCTCTTTTTCTTTTTCTTTTTTTCTTTTTTCTTTTTCTTTTCTTTTTCTTTTTCTTTTTCTTTTTCTTTTTCTTTTTCTTTTTCTTTTTCTTTTTCTTTTCTTTTTCTTTTTCTTTTTCTTTTTCTTTTTCTTTTTCTTTTTCTTTTCTTTTTCTTTTTCTTTTTCTTTTTCTTTCTCTTTCTCTTTTTCTTTTTCTTTTTCTTTTTCTTTTTCTTTTTCTTTTTCTTTTTCTTTTTCTTTTTCTTTTTCTTTTTCTTTTTCCAGTGTGCTCCACACACTTATGAAGTCATTGATTCAATGATCATTCTAAGGGGGAGACTTCATTTGGAATTAATCTTTTCTCTTTTTACTGAAGTACAGTGACAGAATTATTCTGCTTCAGCATAGATGGCAACATAGTTTAAATTTTATATATATAAATTTTTTCCCCCTGCAATTTAATTCATTAATGGTTCTCCTTTTGTTCTCTTTGGCCCTGTACTCTATGTGTTGCCATAGACTACATTTATTTTACTGTACATTACTTTGAGAACTGAAGAAGATGTAAAGTAATAAAAACACTATCATCAGACTTTGGAAAGTTGCATGACACCATGTTGTGGTGCAGTTTTCAAACCAGGGACTCCCAGAGTGGCTCATGTAGGACAGAAAGTCATTGTCTTTATATACTCACCCTGTTTTAATATATGCTGTCTCTGCTGGGAGCAGGCATATGTGGCAGCTCCTCTCTGAATGCTTGTAGCTGCATTTCTTAACCTGAACAACACTGGAACAAATTGCAGTCTTTCCTTTTCTGTAGAGATATCTACGTTGGTAGTGGAAATTAAAGGGTTAATTCCCAATGGACACAGAAAAAGCAAATAGTCTGGGTACTAGTTTGTAAAACGAATTTTCAATGTGTAGCCCACAGACTATCATTGATTGCGGTAAATAAATAAAACCACTCCTGACTTTTATTGTTGTAGGGAGTAATTATAATTCACAGGGCCAGACCCTTTGTGCCACAGAATGCTTCATTTGTGGTTTGCATGAGCAGATACATTAACTTCTGTAAGCTCTTTTCATTAGAACGCTATTACTCATTGAGGACTGATCAATATATCATCTATACAACATCTTGAATGTGGATGTCTGGACCCATTGTGGGCTTGCTGATAATGACTTCTTTATTCAAGCCAGCTTGTAGGAACAAGGAGATAAAGAAAAGGGAAGAGAATTATAGCATATGCTCATGAAAGTATTCTAAAAGTTATAAACAGAAAGCAGGAGTAAAGCTACAGGGTAGGGAAAGGTATCATAGAGGGAAAAAAGAGTGGAAGGGAACTGAGAGTTGAAAAGGAAAAAAAAAGCCAGAGTTTATTTCTTTTTTGACATTATGCAAAACAAGCTAAGTTTTAATAAACCTTCTTTTGAAACTAGTCCTCCCTTTGGGATTATATTGCCCTTTAGGTTTTCATATCCTAATGTTCTGCTCATCTTGTGAGGCATATAAGTATTCCCAATGAAGGCAGAGAACTGTTCTTCCCCCTCACAATCTTTTATTTATCTTTTGTTCTCCTCCTTTCTCACCTCCCTCCTTCTAACCTAAATGAACTCTCTGGAGCTCAAAGATTTTATTTCTTCCATTAAGTGTTGACTTCCTATTATATAGATCTTTTTCTCCTGTTCCAAGCTTTTTTTTTTTTTTTTAAATGCTCTTTATCAAATTTTATGTAATTTTAATAGAACATTAATGTATAGGGTGACAGATTACAGCTTCATTCAAGCTCACTGCCCTCTCCATATTTGGGGTGTATTTTGGGAAATGGTAACGTTTATAAAATTATATATCCATGAAACACTCTATTAATTTATTCTGGCTTTTCCTTGCTACTGTACTTCAGCTTCTGTTTTGCTGATGACAAAAGAAATGAAGAATTATATTATGTTCTGCGGATTGGACTGTAGGTACCATGCAAGTGAAGGAAATACAGAAAAGGTGAGAAAATAATTTATCATAGAATGGCTTAGGTTGGAAGGGACCTTGAAGATCATCTAGTTCCAACTCCCAAAGAAAGAAGGAGAGCCATCCCAAGCTTCACTCTTTGTGTGGGAAGAAAAGAAATACCTTTTTTTTTTTTTTTTTTTCTAGGTGAAAAACCAGATGCAAAACTAGATTTGTGATAAAGCAGGTCTCCATCAAGTAAGTATTTTGAGTACAATGTCAACAGCAACAACAAAGAGAATGAAATAACAAATCTTTAGTAGGGCAGGAAGTTAAGTATCTACCTAATTCCTACATGAAAATGAAAATCTCATGAGTTTATTTCAATAGATTCAGTGGTTCAGGACTGAGAAGACTACTCTTAGAGACATAAAGTCAACATCTGGAAATCGATAAGATGTCCAGGAACTGCACGTCATTATTTATTTATTTATTTATTTATTTATTTTTTAACATGACTGAAAACAAACGACTAGAGAACTTTAGTCACATTTCTAGAAAGACCTCAGAACAGCAAACTAATTTTGACATCTATTCAGTGATCTGAAGGTGTTAAACAACCCAATTAATGGAAATTGGGGAGTAGGTGTCTGTGTCACAGAAGAAAGAAGATATTTAGCATTGTAGAATGCTAGTAGAATGATTGTCCATTATTAGTTCATAATGGTAGTAGTAACAGAGATGATCAGAAAAACTTGCTTTTATTGCATGGCGAACAGGCATGAAAAAATTCTGATAAACTCAGGTGTGGGAAATGTTTTTGTCCAAAAAGCTTTGCTTCTGTCTTCTTAAAAGTAGGTGGATCCTTCTATCTGAAAACTAAATATTTCAACTGGATTAAGATTTATTTATTTATTTATTATTTTATTTTGTTTTTATTTATTTATTTATTTATTGTGTATTGACTTCATTTGTCAAGTCAGATCAAATAGTATTCTTTAGGGGCATGTACCAGTAATTGTACATCTGATTCAGCTGCCTCAGTGCTTCATGGAAGTTGCAGTTCAGGCATCCCGCTTCTGCCCCCTGATGATGTGTCAGGCTGCGGCATGAGTCACAGGAGATACTCAATCTGCCCCAGCCCGCAAAGGAGGAAGGGAATTACTTGCTCCCACTTCTCTAGGACATGAAAAAAAATGCATTTCAATGCTTAAATGTATCTAAAGAAAACTTTTCAATTTGGAAATCTATATGTTTCTTTTGATCAAATAAAGCAAAGTCTGACATTTCAGAAAGGGAAGTTTCCCATGTTCAAAAGAAAGAAAATTAAAAATGTCTGTGGAAAAGAAAAAAAAGCTAAAACTAGAAAAAGGGTGGGGTCTTAGGTTATAGCTAGCTATCACTGTACTAGACAGACCGACATAATCCCTGCCCAGCTATTATCAGACCACAGGCATGAAGACAGTCAATAATGACTTAATCTAGAAAAGGCTCTGCAACACCTGTGCTGGTGCTGTTCTCATGAAGTACTATTCAAAGTCCAGAGTTTGCTGGTCAGGATCCATAAACAATGTGTGGAGAGAACTAAAACATATCTCTAGCATGCAACACAACATGCCCTGCACTTAATGTGACCTCTTGGGTGAGGTGTTTCACCAAAGAGCTGCTATGTCTCTCTATGACTTGCTATTATTCTTGCTTGCCAATCCTGTGCTAATAAAGGCAGGACATGAAATTAAGCCTCAGCTTATTGGTCTGCAGTAGTTCATTTACCATTTACCTTCCCTAAAGTTTCAGTACTCCCAGGTTCAAATATGGAGATATTTTAGATTGGGTTATGTATAAGGGGCCTTGTGGACTCCAACGTCTCTGATAGTCTGAATCTTCAAGCAAACTCACTCAACACATGCAAGAAATAATACAGTGAATGTGTTGATGTGGAATAATGAAATCTAAACTAATTAAATGTGAAATACTTTGTAATTTAAAGTAGAACTGTAGACATGTCCTCTCTGCCATATGCAAAGTAGTGGCACCTCAAGAAGTAGCAACTTACTCCCTTGAAACATGGAAACAGAAAGCTCTGCATAGCCCAGAGAACTCACTGATGATGCAATAGCATATTGATGATAGACCTTGCTGAACTTGCAGTAGGAATATGCTGGTCCAGCTTCTCTTTGCCAATGCCGCAGACTCCTGGAATAGTGCTGCTTTTGCTCTGAATAACAAACAAATCCTGCCTGGCTGTGAGGGAGGCTCTTTAAAGATTGCAGTGAGGGTGGTTACAAGTACAAGCAGAGCTTGTACTTTAAACCTGCAAATTCCATCTAGAATATCTCTAGAGTGTTTATTAACTGGACTCATATTTTATTGTACACAGGTTATTTCTGTAAGTGATTCTGCTCCTTAAACACAGTCCCAAGCGAAATACTTTGTTTTGCAGAAATTTCAGCAAAGTATAATTATTGCATTGCTGGATATGTTTCTCTGCCTCTGCTGTTCTCTGCGCACTCGGTAGAAAACCAGAAAAATACAGATACTCTCCATCTGTCCCAGGAAAGTTTGTAAGCACTATGGGTTTGAAACTGCAAACTCCCTTAGCTCTACAGTCCCTTCTGGGCTGCAAGATCTTCAGACATCATTTCTTCTTATTTATAATTAGTTTTGCTGCTGAGGGAAGTTCATTCACGTGTTAACAAACCAGTTTGTTTTGTACTTTGATTCTGCTTTCTCCTACTTTTTCCAGACCTCTCACACTTCTCATCTCTTTTTTAGCATGCTTAATGTTGCTACTGCAGCCTTTCACTGTGCTTGTATGAAGGAATTCTCCTCTTGTGTGGGCTTCTCCTAGGGAATTTTGCCTAACTGAGCTGTTCCAGCAACATTAATATAAAGTAGCCCTGGACTTGAGTGAGAGAATCCATTAGAGGTGCTTCACTGAGCCCAGAAATGTTTGGACTTGTTAATGTGTAATAGGACTTGCCTTAAATTTCCTTAGAGGTGTTCTGGCCTGTCTTGGGAAAAGGGAATCAGAAAGTCTCTTCTCAACAGTGTAAAGGCAGCAGTGTAAAGCAGTTCATTCCTAGCCGCCCCCCCCCCCCCCCCCCCAAATCCCCAGTGAGAAGTCCAACAGCTAAAATTCCTGCCCTCTAACACTCTAACATTTATCCATTTATCTGGCATTATCAGGTGAGCATCCTCTGGGTAATTGTTTTTCTTGCCACTGTAAAGCTTTGCCTAACTTCTATAGGTCCAATAACATTGAATAGATCCCATAATCTGTGAGCTGCAATTAGCTTTGCATATCCTGTGTTCCACCTGGCACAAAGCATAAATTTAAACCTCTTTGTCGTCTTCCCTCCCCTCTGTTTATTTCAGTGCCTTCCTGTTCCTTATTCCTTATCACAGAATAACCTATGTTGTTCTTCCCATACTGCATACCTCTTGGAACAGCTTAAACTTCTTTGCCTTCTTTTTATAAATTGGAAAATAAATAAACTTGGAAAAAAGACAAATATTTTGTATTCTCTACAGGGAGAGGCTGAAACCATAACATAAGGCAATAGTGTCATGCATCTGCAAGCACCATATTGAAAGAAGGCAAATAACATTTTTACTGCAACTTGCATGATATGATTCTTTTAGTTTGGGAACACTTGAGGTCCTGAGAATTGTTATCAGTTTTGGACACTATAATGAAGAATGGTGAAGGGCAATTACAGGAAGTGCAAAGGACAGTAACAAGAACAAGAACGGGAGGAAAAAAAAGCTGAAAGGGAGAAGGCTCCAAGGCTCCAGCAATCACAGTTAGTTAAGCTGATGGAGCAAAGATGGAAGAAACTTAGTAAGGTGAGGTATGTAAAAAAAAAAAAAAGAACAATTTGCTATCCTGGTGGGTGATACAAGAAAAAATGAGTTTATACTGCAGTAAGAAAGTTTCAGAACATCCTCCTTTTCCAGCACGACAGTCAAGAAACATTGGAAAATATTGTGTTGATTGCACAGACCTTTATAAAAGCTGGTCTTGAAAGTCCCTGCTATTCCCATCTCTACACTGAAACAGTGAGTACTGTCAGTGTGGATTATCATAGCTGTTTGTCTAACCTGTTCTGGAAGAACTGCATATATCTGTAGGCTGCTTATTCCAGGCCTCCATTAGACATATTAGGTGCCATTCTCAATGCCTTGCACTTAGCAGTGATGAAAAAAATAAGCTTTATGTATTTCACAAACAGCATGCCTTCTTATCCACCCCAGTAAAATACTGTCCTTTTGTTTTACATGGAGTTACTTCAAAACAGATGAGACAGGAATAGCTGCAATAGGTACTATCTTAGATAAGGAGTTGGCCTAGATACCTATTTAAGGTTTTTCCAGTCAGCTTGTTTAAGTTTTCTGGATTTGTCAGCAATGTAATTTCATGTTTGTGCTGGTTTCATCCTGATGGACAGCTAAATTCAACTACATCAGCTCTCTCACTCCCTTTCCTTAAAGGAAGAAGGGGAGAAAATATGATGAAAAAGTTCTCAACAGTTGAGATAAGAACAAAGAGATCACTCATCAATTACTGTCACAAGAAAAACAGACTCAGCACATGGAGATTAATGTAATTCATTACACTTAATCTCAGCTGCTTCTTCATCTTCACTCTTCCCCTGCTCCAGCGTGGAGTCCTCCCCCATGGGATTCTGTCCTTCCCAAACGTGGACTTCCCACAGACAGAAATTCTGCAAGAACTGCTCCAGTATAGAGCCATACCACAGGGTACATCTTTCAGGAGTAGACTGGTCCAGAACTGGTCCCCCATTAGTGACAGCACCTGCTAGACCTCCTGCTCCTCTATAGGCTCCTCTCCATGGGCTGCAGCCTCCTTCAGGCCAGATTCACTGGCTCCACTGTGAGCTCCTCCACAGGCTGCAGCGTGGAGATCTGCTCTGCTGTGGTACCCTATGGCCTCCACCATGTACCTCTCCACAGGCCACAGGGTAACTTCTGTTCTGGCACCAGGAACAAGTCCTGCCCTCCTTCTGCACTGACCTTGGTGCCTGTGGTATTGGTTCTCTCTACATTATCTCACTCCTCTCTACCAGATGCTGTTGCAGAGACATTTTTCTATTTCTTAAATATGCACTCAAAGTGCTGCAACCAGCATCATTTATTGGCTCAGCTTTGGCCAGAAGTGGGTCCCTTTTGGATCCAGTGGGAGCTGGCTCTTATCTAACATGCAACAGCCTCAGGACTCTTCACAGAATCACAGAATCATCTAGGTTGGAAGAGACCTCCAAGATCACCTAGTCCAACCTCTGGCCTAACACTAACAAGTCCTCCACTAAACCATATCACTAAGCTCTACATCTAAATGTCTTTTAAAGACCTCCAGGGATGGTGACTCAACCACCTCCCTGGGCAGCCTATTGTCACAGAGGCCACCCCCACAGTCCCTTCGCTACCAAAAACTTGTCATGTATACCCAACATGATGATGCTAGGAGACATTAAGTTGCACTGGTACTAACACGATTTTAAAACTCAGATAACTGAAGCCAAGTTACTTTCATATTTTATATGGACTTCAGTTGGTGAGTGTTTATTTATGAAGAATCTTGGGTGTACTGAGGCAGTCTTTGCTGAAAACTAAGCTGTTTTGAGAAACAAGTTCCTGGCTTTTCCAAGATGCTTCTACACAAGCTGCAAACATATCCTTCAATTTCAGCATTGTAATATGCCTGTTGGACAATTTTGGGATCAAGACACTGTAATCCAAAATTCTGTCTTTGTTAGTTGGCCTGTTCTTGTTGTAGCTTTCATTGTGAGAGCTGTACTCCCTGTGAATTTTCTGTATATTAGATCAAGCAGAAATTTTACATGAAATATCATTCCTCTGTATAATTAAAAAAATATATATATTAATTTTACTTGATATGAAGTTCTTTGTTAATGTTCCATGACTCCCAGTGCCATGATTTTTAGAGGAATTGCAATATCTGAAATGATCTGTCAGTACGCTTGTTGAACCATAAGAGTGAATCTGCATGTCCTGAGAGCATGATGAGGTTGGCCCTTTGGTAAAAAATTCTAGACAGGGACAATCTCTTATCCTGGTGAACAACTATATGTGTATCAAGTCTCATCTTCCAATCAATATTTAGAGCATATGAAGTGTGCATTTTTGTGTTTAGTATGGACCCTTATGACTACTTCAGAACATGTCCTAAAAGATCTTACGGAGTGTGAAAGGAAGATGAGCAATGTACCTCTGTCAACCTTACCAGACATGTAATTTGAAATTGCAGTGGTGGAGGGCTTTTTTTTGCTGGTCAAACCCCAGTTGTATTTTTTTTCAGTATAGCTTATGTGGTATATATAGTATATGGGTATATTTCAGCATTAAACTTGGAATGATTCATGCTTATGCATAACTTTCCTCATTTTGTGCATAGAAATCTTTGATGACTGCTCAGGTGGATAAACTAAAGCATGTGCCTGAATGCTTGAGGTATTAGAGCCTTAGTTATTATCTTTCTTTGGAAAATAAAACATGGCCACAAAGAGATCGTGTATAAATTTAAAATGAAGCAAAATGAAAAAGTAAATAAGTCAGGAAAAAAATAATTAGCTGACATAAGTTAATTTTTTTTAAATACTTGTTTGTGGAACAAAGTGTAATTAAACCCTTAGTGAGCATATGGTATGCAAATACTAAAGCAGTTTATTAGCATGTATTCAGCAGAATATTTGTGAAGATCATCCACATATACATATAAAAGCCAGCAGAAAACTAGAATGTAAGAATGAGGGTGGTCTAGTAATGATAAATGTCCATTCTGCTGATGTTTTTGGTTTTGAAGGAACCCAACAAAATATAACCTCTGTAAGGTACACAAACCAATTTCATTTTTTTAATGAGAGTGCAGGTCTAAGATGAGGGGGAGAGCGAAACTAGCTGTGTTAAGCTAATTAAACCTACTCTCTTTTTTTGGTAATTTTCTAACACCAGGTACTGAATTAGCTGCAACCACCTGTAACAGTTCTGGTTTCAATTTTCAGTAGTGTGTACTCCAAGTCATGCTGGAATGGTTCCTTTCTCTATTTCTCTCTTCTAAGAGAGATGGCTTTTGAAAGTTTTATTCCAAGAGCTGACTTGCTAATTTCAGAGAGAGATTTTGCAGAGCCCTAAAATCTACACACAGAATTAATTTTACATTGTGGTCGTATTAGCATTGATTAAGGTAAGAAAGTTTTTTTTTTGAAAAAATAATCATTAGAAACACATAAGCCTAAAGTAATCACAATGCGTTTTTTCAACAGTGGGACAGAATTTGTCCCAAATCTAGTCAGTCATTGCATTATCCGGTCAAGTCTCCTACCAAGAGCTTCTAGTGACTTGTTGTGCAGAACTAGTGAGATGGGAGAAGTGAGACAGTGAGATAGTAAAGGAGGGAATATGGAGCAGTGAAAAGGAATATGATTTTATGCAATGCAGTGGTATTTTGGGGTTATGGAGCTGGGCCTCTGACTTCATGACAACCTTTATTCCTTGCAGCTGTGCTGTCTCTGGGGCCACTTGGAAAAGCATAAATGTAAGCACATAATTCATCTGTGCAAGTTCTGTGTCTTAGATCACAGGCAGGGCTTCAATTCCATTGCTGAATTTTTGCAGCAGAAAGCACAACAGAGCACCAAATCTGAAATGACAAGAATCTGCTCAAGTATTGATTAATAACAAATCTCTTCATGTCCATACAAAGAATAAAGTCCAGTGCATTTATAGTGCTGAAATAAATAAATAATACATAGAATAAAATAAAATAAAAAGTTCACACAACGGGTCAGTTGTAGCAGTTATACTAAATGCATTTCTTTTGAGCAAAGCCCAGCTATCGCAAAATATACAAGCTGAACACTTGGTTTGATGTGGAAGAAGCAAGTTGTTATTACATTTCTGAGATATTTCTGGAACATGAAAGAAATGTATTGACTGCCAATGTATATGTTAATTGTTTTTGTTATTGCACATTTACATGTCGTGTTTCTTCCATGACTTTCACCATGCAACATTGTATATTGAGGGAAGGGTTCTGACACTTTTAAAAGTGAATTCATCTTCAAAATTGCAATAACGTGAAATGATAGCAAAACAAAGATTAAAACAGCAAACTAACTGTTTAGTATTGTTACAATTTGCTTCCAAATAGTGGAAGAAAGTAAGGAATTGTTCCTTAACAGTTCTAAACAACAAAATAATTCTGTACACTAATAAAAAAAAAAATTACTTGCTTTGTTGCTTCAATTCTCTTACTTACAGAGTCATCTGAGCATCAGTGGAACTCCAGCAAAATGGAAATGTATTTTAAGACAGAGAAGAATATACCTTGCTTTCATCCATGTGCTTAACTGAAAATAACTTTGCACTTATACTCAATTCGTGAGGTTTTCTCAACTGCAATTTTTATTAGATAGCTCAAATATGTAAACAGAAAATTGGTTTAATTGAATATTCTCTGTAGATCATTACTTTTAGGATAAGTCCTGAGTACATCACAAAATATCGTTGCTTTCTGAGCTTTTTTTTTTTCTTCTCATTAAAGTCCCATAAAGTCTCCATAAAGTCTTTAAAGTTAATAATCAAGCTTGAAATGAGATTATAATATTTTGTAGAAATTCACATGAAATATATGTATTTTTCAGTGAAATCTTAGAATCTTAGAATCATTAAGGTTGGAAAAGAAAATATTACTGTATTATTATTATTATTACTATTATTTGTTAGGATTCTTCAGAAGAAAACATAAAAACACTCAATGTATTATACTCACAGTTTCCCTTTTAAATTGGGCATTCCAGATCCAAATAAAAGTTTTTGGTTTTATTTTCAAATTCAAACTGATAGCTTTTTTTCTTGGGAATCTTCAAAAGTCTGATTTCATTTATTTTAAATAAAAGATTTTCATATCAAGTAACTTTGCATGTGTTTCAAAGACAAAAGGATGGCAAAATAAAACAAGTGATTCAGCATGTTGTCACTCAACAATGCTAGCTGGCACTTTAAAAAAAAAAAGGAACTAGGTGAGGTTTCACTAACTCTTGCTAATTTTGCTCAGTTCATTTCTGCCTAATCATACTAAAACTATTACAGGGAATGATTCATTTGCACAAGCAGAAAACAAGGGGTACAAGTGGCCCTCTTTCATGGTGGAATTGAAGAAGACATTGTAACAAAGCTAAATTTGCTTGTTATTTGGTTTCCTCTACATCCAACCTCAGTGGTTTGGCAGATCTAGATGGTCAAGAAGTCTCCCCCATCTCAGGAAATGTTCCAAAAAAAATGTGTCTTAACAGCACCCTTTTATAACACAAGTTGTCTAATTTATGCCTCACAATGCATCTGGGGTAGCTTGCTGATACTCACTCCAATTACAATTATAAAAAGAACTTCAAAGTATTCAAAATGTGGACTGGTGGAACTGAACAAGCGCTGGATGAGGCTGAACATGACTCACAGGTAATGGAGAGGATATGTATTTCATGCTTCTCAACCAGAGTGCAAAAATGCATAAAGTTCAAATGCTACAGGCTGAAAAACACTTAAAGAGAGCACTAACCCAACAGTTCTGCTCTGTAAATGCTGTTTTATTTCAACGAGACAACAAGCCTCAAGGAATTTGATTCCTTAGAGTAAGATGGATTCATATGTGACCTTTATATAATATCCTTACAACTTTGTACAAAGATTAAAGGCAGTGGATTAATGCCAAAGACTAAAGGGAGAGTATTAAAAATATATGGGAATGTTTTATATATATCTGATGGTCATTTCAAAGAATTGCAGCTAGAAAATATCCAAGAGAGTCAAATCTCAGCAGTTTGCAGAAGTACCTTTTCTCTACAGTCAATACAGGAATGTTTCTGGAGGAGACAGTAGGAAAATTTTTTTGTCTGGGTAGGGCCAAAGACATTGAGGCAGACATGGGAAAGATGGCCTTGCTCAGACTGGTTTCTCTTCTGCCAGTTCTTTTGAGCACAGAACATTCAGAGACTCTGGTATATACAGTAAAAGATGGTATATAAAAGTAAGAATGTAGAAAGCTGAGGTACTTCCTTGTGATAGGATTAAGCTCTGATTATAGAATTATATCTATAGCCTGCCTTTAAGCACAAACCTTGTTGATTATGTATTCTTTGTGACAGGGAAGAGAGAAAGAAATCATCTTTAAATCTCACAGAGATCTTGAGAAATCTCAGACTTGTTACTCAGTATGCTTCTCAAGGGTCAAAGAGAACTATTTCAAGTTTTGCATCTACACCAGTCAAAAAAATTGCTTGCACTCAAGAATTGTGATCCTATCCCTCTGGAAAGTTTCTATTTTTCTTTTTTACTTTAGTGAATAACATACAGTCCAAAACCAATATGTTATTCATGCTTGCTATGTTTCTCAGCTTGTCTGGCCAAAGGAGGATAGAAATGTAGCAACTCTGAGGTGTTATGTGGTGATTTATCCATTGGAAAATAATCTGAAACCAACAAACTCATAGAAAATGGATGAAAAACAGGTAATAGTTGTCAGTTGCTAGCTTCGTGGGACAGATTTTAATTAGAAAGGATTTGTATTCCATTATTAATTCCCCGAGAAGTCCAGTCCTCATCAAATTTTCTGGTACAGAGAAGGCTAAAGGACACCCATATATATGTCCATGGTTTTGTTTGATGGTTCAAAAATGGAAAAGTGTACTTTTTTTTTCTTTTTTTTTTTTTTCTTTTCCGCAAAACTCCTCTATATTATTTAACCTGATTCCAGGGAATTCCAAGGGCAGGACACATCCTTTAATAAGGCCATGAACTGTATATCGCAGCTAAGGCTAGTAATAAACTCTAATACTGATGTTATAAAAGCCGTCTCAAAACAAGGTTAATAACATGACAATAGTAAACACCCCAGTCAGCATAAAATGAAATGAAGCCTACAGTATTTTAAATGCATGGGTCCTGTGAAAAAGGATACCAAGAAAAGACCTTTTGTTCATGAGCTTCGATATATAAAAAATCAGTTTTCTGCTTGTGTCTCTGTTGAAGGTCATCAGTGCTTGAAAAATGAAAGAAAAACAAAAAAGTTACCATTCTTAGCTGTAAAATGCTGGGATAACATAGCAGCATTTAAAATACTGCAGATACAGTGCTTTAAATGAAGATTGATATAATTTCTGAAATTAGAGAAATTCCATTAACAATGTATTACATTAACAATTGTAATAATTGTAATACATTAACAATGTATTTTCTTTCTTTCTTTCTTTTCTTTCTTTCTTTCTTTCTTTCTTTCTTTCTTTCTTTCTTTCTTTCTTTCTTTCTTTCTTTCTTTCTCTCTTTCTCTCTTTCTCTCTTTCTCTCTTTCTCTCTTTCTTTCTCTTTCTTTCTTTCTTTCTTTCTTTCTTTCTTTTTCTTCTCTTTTTTTTTCTTCTTTCTTTTCTTTCTCTCTCTTTCTCTTTCTCTTTCTCTTTCTCTTTCTCTTTC
>NC_137695.1:94232456-94244956 GCF_964034855.1 Anser brachyrhynchus
TTATTTTCCCTTTCTTTTTATTCTAGAAGAGTTAGCATGTGATAGGGTGCCCTCTGCTTTCCATGCCTGTATTTTCCATACAAAGTACAATTATATTTTAAATTATGAGCTGGATATATTTGCAACTTAAAGATACATAACTGGAAGAAAGGCTTCACATAAAGGACTACAAATTTACTCCTAGTGCCTCAGTTAAAATCCTTTTCATCATCAGAAAGTGGTTGCCATCAGACAAAAAGGAAACAAGGAAAGAAATGGAATCGAGAGGAAAGCTTTTATGATAGAGACGGAACTGAAATGTTCAATACATTTATATGTCTTATTAAAGACTAGACAGGAAGATCAAAGAAAAATCATTACATAAATAGAATAAATTACATAAATTCATTCATGAAATGTTCTTATTTAGAGGGTGGGAATTAATGGGGGGGGGAAGGGAGAAGGAAGTTTTCTGTTTGTTTTTTCATTCCTTTTTATTTATGATTTAATGTGCAGTGGAAAAAATAATGGAATGCATATTGAATACTTGCATCACTGCTGAAACATCACGCATATGCAGTTAATTTTAAATTAAAACATCATCACAGTCTTTGAACAAATATCAATATTATTACCTCTGTGTTCTCTACATAAAACTGTAATGACACTTGTTTACATATGTTAAACCTCCACTTGTGGAAAATTACTGAGTTTGTTGTGACACATAAACTGAGTAGCAAGAGCAATTTTTGTTAAAGGGACAAAGCAGTCTCTTGGGACAACAGGGACAAAAATCCTTCTTATTTCTCAGCATTCAAGTAAATATCTTCCAGTCACTGTTCCATAGATGGCACTCATGCCTCTAAGCAAGAAACACAGATACAGATCCACATTCAGGTGAAGAATATTAAAAACCAATACTTTGATCTGAAGAAAATTTCCTAAAGGACTAAATCAATCATTTAGGAAATACCTTTTTTTTTTTTTTTTTTTTTTTTTCCTAATATTATATATAGACAAATAGATAGAATTAGGGTCTAAGAATGCAAAACAGCAACAAAAGGATATATCTAATAGAGAAAGTTGTGTTTAGTAAACTAATTTCTGTGCCTTTGCTTGTAAGATCTCCTGTGATTTTCTGGAATAATGAGAAGGAAACTGTGAGGAAAGGGTTGAAAGCAGTAAAAGAAGTTTCAGCTGAACCATAAATTAGAATAGAGTTTGTTGTAATTTCTGCTGGTCAGTCAAATTGTTCTTAGGTGTGTTGTCTTGCAGGAGTTCTGTTCAGCTTGACACAAACCAAACTGCAACTTACTAAATGTTCCTAAAATATGCACTGAATATACCTTTTGCAAGACATGTTTAAACCAAAATACAAAGAATGCATTTAATAGTTCAGCAAAACCTGAAAGTTATTTTTAACTTGAAAGCAAATACAAGAAATTTTCTAAACTGAAAACCATCTTCATGGGATATTCAAAGAAAAACCTGCCCAGTATCTGTCATCTGTCATCTCTAATGATAAAAATATCTCTAGCGGAGTTTGACTGAACTAATTATCTGTATAATTAAAGTTATAAAAATATGGAACATCTTGATTGATGAGGAAGTCATGAAATTTACTCAATAGGCTGCTCTGCAAATCCAGAAAATCAGGAGTGCTCTTTGGACTATTCCTGCTCAAACTCTAAACTCTTAAGTGTTACACCCCAGTAACCCCAGTACAAAGGAGTCATACTCCTTATATCTCAAATATCCTGTCACAGTTGCTATAGAAATAAATTTGTCTTGGGTCTCCTCTGAAGTGATCAAGCTAGAAAAGACCTCTACAAAGGTGAACCTTTGAGTCTTAAGGTATATGGTGCTATTTGGCTGTGTTTCAAACATTGTCATGAGGAGTGGAGATCCTCCCTGATAGAAGCATTATCAGGGGACTGAAGAGAATGTAAGATATGTTTAGGAATCTGAGTTACTCACATCACTTCATGTGGTGTAAATTCAGATCTGAGAAATAGAAGTGGATTCTGCAACATAAAGGAGAAAAGGTGAGTCTACTATTCCTATTGACTTCAAAAGAAACTAGGCTTCATTCACCAACTTTCAATTAGGCCCATAAATATAAAATTAAATATGCTTAAGAGGACAGAGTGAACCAAAAAGATTAAAGGATTAACACTCACAGTTGCAAAACCCACAAAGGCATCAAAAGACTGTCTCCTGACTCCTGACTGTTTTCAGTCTCAGCAGTAACAGTAGTAGATGCTGGGTAAATGAAGAAGAAACTGAAGCAAGTACAGCTGGCTCTTTCCTTCAGAATATTTCTGAGGACCAGTGAGTCAGGAACTTCCTGAGACAGAATTATATATCTTTGGTTTTGAAGCCATACATCCTTTTGGCATCTGCAACATGCAGCGGCAATGAATTCCTTGCACTATTGTATATGCTATTTTATACAAATAACTATGCAGTCTTTGGAAAGGAATGTTCAATTTTGCTTTTGAGTCTTCTCCCTGATGGTGCATTGTGAGCCCCCTAGTTCGTCTGTTTATTAGAAACTGTAAACAACTTTTCCCTACTTGTGTTACTGGCATTTTTGAATATTTTATATATCCACTGATATTCTGTCTGGCTTTTTTTTTTATTTTTTTCTTTTTTCCTTTTTTTTTTTTTCCCCTTCACATTGCAGAATCCATGAGTATTCAATCTGAGTATTCAACCATATGGAGGTAATTCTGAATCTCTGATCGTCCTTATCTGTACTTGTTCTTGTTCTGCTACATAATTATTCAGATTGAGTGGCCAACATTGTGGCCAATGTTAAAGATACATGTTCTTTGTAGTTTTAAGCATCAGGAAGAGGTGTAATGCTTGTTGTTTTGTTCTCTATTCTTTTCCAAATAATTCCTTATGTTCTACTTGTCTTTTTGCCTGTCACTGAGCACTGAGCTCATGTTCTTGAGAACGATCCCTGAAGACTCCATGATTACTCTTCTATATTGAAATAGATAATTGAAAGCCCATCACTATACATACGTATAGGTAGAATCATATTCCTCCTCATCTTAGTTATTTTGCATTTTTTCAAGACTGAATTTTGTCTGCCGTTTTATTTTTTCCTTACTTGGTATTGCTACTGCTTTCTCCACATACTCAACCAACTATGGTTTTAACATCCTGAATAGTACCATGATACTACTAAACATTTTCATTTAATTTATGAAGATATTGAAAGGTTTGCTATAGGAAACAGTCAGGATAGAAGGAAACATTGTAAAATGTGACATATTGAAAATATTGACAAGTAGTTGTGGTAAATGTCTCCCACAAATCTACAATGCTACCATTTGCAAGTGTCTATTCACATTATGTTGGCCTTACTCAGTCTTTCCGAGGTTTTCAAAGGTGACCTTCCAATTCCTCCTACTGGTTAGGTTTCTATATCGTTGTAGGATTCCTCTTAGGAAAAAAAAAAATAAAAAATCATGCAGTGGGGAAAAAAAAAGCACTTTTTGCTTCCACAGGTGCTGATGTTAAATCCTGTTACTTTCCCTGGAACAAAAAATAACATTCTGTGGAAGAAACAGAAGTCAGTACCAGAATTTATCATCAAGTAGGGGTGAATTTGCCACGAAACAAGGTGAGTCTGATTGACTAGTGGAATGACTGTTGTGGACTGGAATGATCATTATGAAGTTTGGATGGCAAAAATGTTTAAAAGAAGTTAAAAGATGGTCCCTGGAGCTTCTTTGCCCACTCTTTTATTTCCCAGACCTTCTTGTTTGACAGACACCTAAAGTCCCTGCTTAAAGCAAGGGGAAAAAATCCTACCCTGGAAACTCAGTTCATACCACAATTAAACTTTAAGGAAAAAACAAATATCAAAGACCAGAATTTGGAGAGTTAGTAAAGCTGCTACACTGCTTGTTCATAAGCGCTCAAACATGCAAGTGAATTTTGTAAACATTTATAACTCTCCTTTCTGGAATGAAATGTTCATCACGTATTTTTAGCAAAGACAAATATTTTCTGTATTTCTGCTTCGTGTTTCACAGCACAAATTAATGAGTTAGCTGGCACTTTGATGTTCAATGTGTTAGGTTTCACTGTATTTCAGAATCTCAGTTCCTGGTCATCTATGTCATTTCGTGAATTTATCAGAGGATAGGTCTTGTGAGGCCTGCACATGGGCTTCCTCCACATATTTTCCACACCGAGTATATTTTAGAGTGTCTCCTCTTCAGCTTCTGTAGTGCAGTGAAACGTAGTACCACCTGAGCTAACTTAAATCAGGGTCATTGGTTCTAGGTAAAACATGGGTTCAGCTACCATGCTGAGGAGCAAATGCTGAGCTGTATCAGGGCTGGAGGAGTGATGCTGGTACCTTTTCCATCTCCCTCCCAACTAGCTTGGATATAGCAGCAATCTGCCTGTCATGGGTTTATCTGCAGTACAGGCAAAATCTCCTCTATGCTGTCCTAAAATGAATTACCTTCTGCTGGGACACTGAGAAACGACCATGACAGGGGATCTTGATGGTGACATTCTTCTTCAGTTATTTCTGATGTTAAATGAGCAGTGCTACAATGCTGTAAAAATATTATCTTCTGGCAATGTTGGCTCCTGTTTTCCTTGCTCTCTTAAATTCTTCCTAGAGGTTTTTACCAATAGATTTTACAGGCCTGTCAGTCCTGATTAGTCCCTTTTATACATTTAAATCTATTGTATGCAAATTCTTTATTCTAAAGCTATAGTCTTTGCAATACTAATCTCATTTTGCCACACAAAATAGACTCCTCAAGTTTGCTCCTACTGTGTCAGCAAAGTGTCCCATCAGAACACAGCTGGACGGTTCTTCCCTATTCACCCCAAGGAAAGGATTCTGAAATTTAAGTCTTTTTAATTTCAAAATGGATTTGGGGAAATCAAACTGAAAATTTACGTTCAGAAATTCTACTTCCATTGCCTCATGTATGTTACAATTTGAGAGGCTCTAGTATCCGCTGTTAGCAATTGACCACTTCTTATCTGAAATATTTTTGTAATGCATCTGGTATATCATTGAAAAAAAAGGTACATCCGTGCACCATGATCCTTAGAGTAAAATGAAGGTTTAAAGTATATTTCTCTTCATTTTCCTCCATCTTCAGCCAATATTTCAGATATTTTTTTTTTTTTTATCCAGAGGCAAAGCAGGCAGTTAGAGAAAATCAAGTTTAACCCCAGCCCTGAGTATCTACTCAGGCAGATAACCAAAACAGAGAACCTTCCTAAAAACAGCTGCATGATTTCCAAGTGAATCATATTACTTCTGTTGGGCAGATGGACATCTTTTTATTTTAAATATTTTGTTGTATACCAAATCAAGATTACTAACTTTTGTCTACCTGTGTAGTAATGTGTACTATTGTTTGAGATGATAAAAATACTTGAGGGAATCTTCTGATTAAATGCTGAGTGCTATATTGCATGAAATGAAAAGAGAAAGGTTCTTTCATTTTAAGAAGTCTGCATAAAATATAGATAAGAATCACAATCAGTCTAAATTTCGTTTCCATTTACTAAACTTTTGGTGTTTTATCTTCTAATAAGAAAATTAAAGGTATTCCCTGAATTAATTTTTCTTTAAAATGTAAATGGTATTTGGGTCTAGTCCCGAAAGTGAAAGCCAGTGGTGCTTCTAGTTTCTGCAGATTTCCTCTTGGCCTGAGCTCCCTATTTTTGTTTTGTCAAGCTATACCCCCATAACTTACAGCTTTTACCCATAAAGGACTGTAGAAAATGGTTTGAAAATAGGCTTGTAGATTAAAAAGTTGGCAGGAGTCTTTTGACAAGTGAAAATTATTAAAAAGGACTGATGAACTGCACAGTGAAGGATTGTGGCCAGATCATTCTCAAACCAGTAATGAAATCACAGTCCAATTAAGTTCACCTCTTTTTACACCTAAATGGCTGGGGCACAGATTCAGAGTAGCTTTACATGTAATTTTTTTTTTTTTTTTTCAAGAAAGTGAGCTTCCACTGTAGATTGTCCTTTTACTCTCTACTGTGTCTATGGGGTTTTCTCATGTTCTTAGTGGTGGTCCAACCCACTTTTTGCAGAACTCCAGTCTGACATTACTTATAAATATAGGTGCTGAAAGCTATTTGGACTAGACTGTCAAAAAACCTTTGTTTTAAAGACTTCACTCTTGTACATGCAGGATATTAGGGGAGAAGAGCATGCTGAAGTGGAAAAGGGAACACGGAAAACAAGAATAAAACAAATATTTGATCCCATGAAAATTTAAACCAACATAGATAATATTTAGGGGAATATTTACATGTTAGAAAAAAATAGCAAAAACTCAAAAGGCATTTATTTAAATAACCATCCTTTCAAGAGGTTAGATCAGCATATGCTGACAAGAGGCTTGTGTTGTGGTTTTTATAGTACTCTTAGCCTAATTAACAAATGCATTACTGGCACAAGCGAGCCTGGAACAATTGCCAGTCAGAACATTCAGAGTGAAGCCACCAGGGAACACTGGATAGCAATAAAAAGCCATAGCTGCTTATTTTAAATTCTTTGGAGGGCCAATTCAAACAGCAAATGTAATTACAATTCTGTAAATAGAACACCCAAAAGCACTTCTTCTGGCATTAGTATGCATATCTTTGATATTTGTTTAACAAATGATCAAGTAGCCCTTTTCCTATGTTGCTTCTTATTTAAGGGTTTTGCAAATTTGAAAAGCAATGCTGAAAATACCATATAGCTGTGTGGATTTTCAATCTTAAATGCATTGAAAATTCATTGATTTGGCTATTTTAAGAGCCTGAATGTTACTTTTGACTTTCAGGTACATGAGGTAGATTTGCAAATGCCTTTTGTGTTGGTACTTCTTTATCTGAAGACCAGAGGTTTTATTATTATGTTGGAACATTATAAAGCCAAAATTATTTCAAAGGGAAATGATAACACTTGGATACCTAAATGATAAAATAAATCATCTCTGTTCCTTCTTTACTTTTACTTACTGCAAAATAAAAATAATAAAAAAAAACGAGTCAGAAAGAAAACTTTGCAGTCCCTCTGAGGTGGCATACTTTCCCATTACCTGACAAATAGTGTCTCAGCAGGATGTTATTCTACTTTGTAGTATTTTGTGCAGCAGGCAGGCTTTCTGTTGTAGGGTAATTCAGAGAGAGAGTGAAAGTGGATAAGGCACAGCAAGATGTGATCATAAATTAATAATGTTCAATGGACTGCGACTGAGAGCTGCTATTGGTGTTTCAGGTCACGATAATCCCTAGACTCGGTTTACTTTCAAAAATGGCAGCCATACATTTCATGTGCAAGTGGAAAAACACTGAAGTCTTGAGGGGAACAGAAAGTTGTTAGACAGATGAAGGCAAGTAATGGAGGGAGAAAAAAGAAGAAAGAATAATAATGAGGCCCAAACATGGTAAACTGTCCTGCCATGTGTATGTGAGTTCTTGATGACACAGTAATGTTAACAACATGATTTCTGTAGTGAAGATGGATATCATCATATTTTTCAAATTCTTGCAAAGGTTATGTTTTTCCTGCTTTTCCTCTGGTTTTGAGACATAATTGACAGTTGTTTTTTTTTTTTTCTTTCCCCACCAGCCAAATAGGTGGTTAAAGAACAGTATCAGCTCTCATTAAGATGGAAAAAAGGGAAATGCATATGTCTGTCTGCCCCAGTTTCATAGTTTTGGTTTGTTTAGGAAACAGAAGACACCTATTTGGCTACCAAAATCCACATTTATCAGCTTTTAAAATTTCATTATTGCTGAACAGCCAGTGCTTCACATCAGCTTTGAAAGACACTGCTACATTCTCAATACTTAAAACCATATCAAATTATTTATGCAGCAGGCACAAATATTTACTCTGTGCTTCTACTATTAAAAAAAAAAGTCAGTCTTACTGCTGGAATGTATTTACGTTTCTGAGTTTATGATGGAGAGCAAAGCTCTGCAATTTGTCTATTTTGATTTAGCTTTAAGAGCACCCATTCTTCAAAAATGGTGTGGCAGGTCAAAAGGGAGGCTGGCTGCTGGTTTATCTTTTACTATCTGGTGTGCTTTACTTCTCCTTGAATCTTCACAGGAGGAGGAAGGAGAGTTCCTTCACGAGAAGAAAGTCTGCTCTGCCAAGAAGGCTTTGAAAATGCCATGTAGAACAAGTTGAGAGGTTAGCATCACAGGATGCACCATTCAGTTACTCAGAAAAGCCAGCTCCAGAGCATTTATTTCCTCAGCCTCTACCCTGATGCCATGTTGTATATGATGGCTCTGTTCAATTATTTTTATGTGTTGCAAATCAATATACACCAAACTGATGCAAGCTAAAAATAACCTTATAAAGATCATTTATAACTCAGATAACTGCAGAGAACTGATTTACAGTGTGGCCTCTGAAAGTGTTGTCCAAGCACTGTGGAATAGGCAGTGAACTAATGTGTGAGAACAACTGCTTGGGAGAAAGAGCCTTTTAATTTGTCCTTGCTGCCAAAGTCAATATATCTTGTACTCATGTCCTAAGACAGGCAGCAATCTGGGTGCTTGCAGCATGAGAACCAGTAGGGAGGCTTCCGAATAGAACAGGAGTCCTGAATGCAACACAGACCAAGTTCACAGCCCAAAGGCTCTAAGGTGACACATGGCAAGAGGCCTCCCTAGAGACAATAAGGGACTGTTGTAGTTAAAGAAGCCAACAAAAAGATTGGAGGGAAAAGTCAATTTTGCTAAAAGACAGTGCAGAGACATATTTTTTCTAAATTTTCATTTCATCTGCTTGGCTTTTTCCCAGTGGATCTGAATGTTCTCTGTTGGAGGTATCACCTTTCTCTGGTTTGGTTTCCTGATGGACTCAAGCTATGGAGGCTTGTGGCATCCCCATGGCAGGGATAGCAGGAGGCAAATTGTACCTCTCAATTCTGATCAGCATGAGAGTTCCAAGCAGGTGCCTGCAAGAGTTTACGAAGGCTGAATATGAAGACAACATTTAGTCTGCCATGAAAACTAAGCTTGACAACATGAGGAAGCTTGTCTTCCTCTCAACTATGTAGGTGGCATAAGGGAGCAACAGTATTTTTTGTGGTGGAATAGCCAATAATTGGATGAGCTCACTCCAGGAAATGAGTTAATACATCTGGAGCAAGGCAGCACTGAGTTTATAGAATAATATTACTTTCAGTTGCAAATCTAACACAGCAAGGCAATTGGGTTAAAATTGAACATGAGAGACAAGTCACCAGTACCTAGCTCCAAGGTCCAGAAGTTTTAAAGTTAAGGGAAGTGATGTCAAGATCATCCAACCCCTTATTTAACTTTTGGATCTTGTCTTTAAGCTTTAGTGAAAACTATGTATTTCCTAACTTGTCTTGCATGTTAGGCCAAAACTTCTCTGTGGTATTATTGTGGTGTCTTCTGACTTTGGACTCATCTTCCCCTTGTGTATCACAACCGGAAATGGAGGTGGTGGTCAGAGACTATCAATCAATGGACCACTCGTGAAAGCTGTCACCTAGTGTATGAAAAGCAGATAGTCAATTTGGTCTTGAAAGCATTTGAGCTCACATGTTCCAGCTCTCATGTACATGATTTAACTACCCTAAAGGAGATACTCTAGAGGTTTGATTTGTTTATTTTAACATCTCCCATCTGTTCCACTTTGCATAAAGTAATAAATCCTTATGGGGTGTAATTCTACAGAACAGTGGTTACAGAAGATAATATGGTTCTGGTACCTGTTTCAATGACTGATGTATAATACTTTCATTGATCGGTGGATGTTAACAGCTAAGTATCTCCACTTCTCTCAACTTTTGCTATTTATATCAGGATCTTACATCATCCAGAAGTTTGTTTGGGTTTGACCACAGCACTGAGTAAAGTAAGCACACAACAATGAGATTTGTAAAAGCTAGAACTAGATTTTGTCAGAATACAAAGTAAAACACCAAATAATTGGTAATAAAAGCATACAGAAATGAAGACTGCATGGGCACAAAAGAGAAACCGCATGAGACTTATAAAGAAATCTCTCCCTCTGTCTGTCGTATCTTTCCAGAACATCTCCTCTTCTTAGTATTTGGTCTGATTCTAGCAGCATTTCAATGGAGTTCAAATTGCAACCAAAACTCTTCATTTTTCTTTAGTCCTTATGAAAAGTCTTCCCTGCCCTTCCATCTCCTCTAAGGTCTAGGTATGCATCAGGTATGATTCTTCTCTCTTTCTGTATGTACCCCTTAAAAATTCTGTTCCTTGCTTTCAATTTCAGAAGTTTCCTTTTACCCAGAATGCTGCAAATAGGCAGCTTTCCCCTCTTCTGCACAGAAGTGACCTTTTAAAGTTGCTGAAGAGAACATTCAGTGTACTGCAGACAAAGAATCAGCTGCCATGTCTTATTGTTGTTTCTGTGTTTTTTGTTTGTTTGTTTGTTTGTTTTTCTTTATTTTGGTTATGAAGTGAATATCTCTTCAGAATGTAAAACTTTTTTTGTTTTTACTTTTTTTTCTTTTTTTCCCCCAAGGCCTGAAATCTGGCCACAGGTCTGGTTACTACTTTTTTTCAGCTTACACTGGTTTATTGGATCTGAGTCTCTAAATCTCCTCTTTTGTTTATCATGTTCACGACAGGAGAAAAAGAGTGCTCTGTCTTGTTGTCCCTTTTCAAGCAGCACTACGACTGTTAGATGCACCTGAAGTTCCTGCTTCTGCTTCTAGTAGCCCAGATGCATGCTCTGAGACCATGGATTCCAGCACAAACCTCAGAGAAACAGCTGGATCTGAGTTTGGTGCTACAAGTCCTGCCTGACCAACCTCATCTCCTTCTATGACTGGGTGACCTGCCCAGTGGATGAGGGAAGGCCTGTTGACGTAGTCCACTTAAACTTCAGCAAGGCTTTGACGCAGTCTCCTATAGTATTCTCCTGGAGAAACTCACAGCCCATGGCTTGGACAGGTACACTCTTTGCTGGGTTAAAAACTGGCTGGACGATCGGGCCCAGAGAGTAGTGGAGAATGGAGTGAAATCCAACTGGTGACCAGTCACCAGTGGTGTTCCCCAGGGATGGGTGTTGGGGCCCATCCATTTTAATATTGTTATTGATGACTTGGATGAGGGAATTGAGTGCACCCTCAGCAAGTTTGCAGATGACACCAAGTTGGGGGGAAGTGTTGATCTGCTGGAGGGTAGGAAGTCCCTGCAGAGGGACCTGGACAGGATAGGTCAATGGACAGAGGCCAATGGGATGAGGTGCCGAAGTGCTAAGTGCCGGGTCCTGCACTTTGGCCACAACAACCCCATGTAGCGCTATAGGCTTGGGGCAGAGTGGCTTGATGCTTGCCTGAACATGAGCCGGCAGTATGCCTAGGTGGCCAAAAAGGCCAACAGCATCCTAGCTTGTATCAGGAATAGCGTAGCCAGGAGGACCAAGGAGGTGATCGTCCCCCTGTACTCAGCTCTGGTGAGGCCGCACCTTGAATACTGTGTTCAGTTTTGGGCCTCTCAGTATAAGAAGGACATCGAAGCCCTGGACCATGTCCACAGGAGGGTTATGAAGCTGGTGAAGGACCTGGAACACAAGTCCTTTGAGGAGCATCTGAGGGACCTGGGATTGTTCACTCCGGAGAAGAGGAGGTTCAGGGGAGACCTTACTGGTCTCTACAGATACCTGAAAGGCAGGTGTGGGGAGCTGGGCATTGGCCTCTTCTCACAGGTAACTAGTGATAGGACTAGAGGGAATGGCCTCAAGTTGTGTCAGGGGAGGTTTAGGTTAGAAATTAGGAGACATTTATTCTCAGAAAGAGTGGTTTGGGCATTGGAACGGGTTGCCCAGGGAAGTGGGAGAGTCACCGTCCCAGGGGGTGTTCAAGGAAAGGCTGGACCTGGCCCTTAGAGACATGGTTTCGTGGGTGACATTGGTAGTAGGGTGATGGTTGGACCAGATGATCTTGAAGGTCTTTTCCAACCTTAATGATTCTGTGATTCTATGATACCAGTGTCTAATCTACTTTCTTCAAAGCCAAGCTGTTGGGATACATTTGGAAACTCAGTTGTGCTCAGATATTCTATGTGAGTCTGTGTTTTAATTTTACAGGGCGCAGTTATATTTTTAGATGTTTGTGAACAATTCCATAGGTCTACAGCACACTATTTTTTGCTGACCTTTTACTTTTTTATTTTATTTTATTTTATTTTATTTTATTTTATTTTATTTTATTTTATTTTATTTTATTTTATTTTATTTTATTTTATTTTATTTTATTTTATTTTATTTATTTTATTTTATTTTATTATTTTATTTTTTGAGGAGAAATGTTATAAGTATGTGATGCAAGGTAATAAAAGTTTTTACAGAACACCAGCCTAGTATGCAGCTATGACACTTTACACTTTTTCTCAGGATAAACTGTATGCATTTCTTTATATAGGCTTTGTGAAAGATCTTTTACTTTCTTTAGGAAATTATTCTACCAGTTTAGAACTTGGGTTCATGGACTGATATA
>NC_137695.1:94249956-94264956 GCF_964034855.1 Anser brachyrhynchus
AACCAGACCACTTTTTTTTCTTTTTAAAGTTGTGTTAGGATGAAACTGGGAGACCAACCCTCTAGAAAAAGTTATATGTTTCACAAATACCAATCATCCTCCTTCCTCTAAAACTGTTAGTGCAATGCAGTTAGTCTTGGAGTAGGACTCTCATCAAGACAGAAGAAATGTTGTGGCAGTAACAAGCACTAAGTTGAAGGGCACCGCTCAGCATATGGTACGGGACATTCACAATTGTTTTCACTGTAGCTCAGCACCCTCCAAAGCATTTTTTTATATGTTGATCTTTCCCATTCTTTAATTCAATTCCTTTACTATCTTCCTTTACTAGTAAATAAAGGCTGAATTTTCTCATCCTATTTTAATTCTAAAGTTTCTGTAAATGTTTGTGCATATTATATTTTTGAAGATTAAGTTGCTTAAATGACAAGACATTTCATCAGGTTTTCCTCTCATAAAAATGAAGGGATTCTTGTGGGTGTTTCTCTAAAGTAAAATATTTGGGGGCTAGTTAGGCATGTTTGGCCAGCAGCGGTATACTCTTAGCATGATTATGGGCCACCACAGTATGCTAGTGATAAAACTGTTGCTATAATCTAACTTCTATATTCCTATAATTTGTTACAGAACCGTGTTTTTAGTGTGATTTAAGAGTTTTCATTAGTGATGTTGGGGCTATTTCATGAACCCGCTTGTCCACCCAGGTGACGTACCATTTAGATCTAAGGGGTAGGACGGAGGAGTAAAACATTTAAAACATACTCATAAATAATCTACATGATCTTTTCTAGATATGAAGAAGTATTGAACTAAAATATGTTGACCTAGGCACCTTCACAGCTTTTGCCCAAATGTGCAGATTTTTTGTGTCTGGCTTGGGAGGGCAAGGAAATAAATAAACTTTAGGGATGTATTAACTGTCTAGAAATAAGAGGTTCCAATATGGATGTTTTTGGTCTTTTTATTCCAGAAAAAGGTAACTGGTGTAAGGAAGTTCTAGTTTAAGAGTAAAATCTTTTAAAATCTTACTGGGTTTTATTTATTTATTTATTTTTGTTTGTTTACTTATTTTCAATGTCAACTGTTTGAAGCTGCATGGAAGTCAGGAATCATGGAAACATAAGGTAGTTTGCTAAGCAGGTAATGGAATTGTAAGTATGTGATTAATCAGATACTTTTGAAAAATATATTTACCAACTCTTCTGGTTTCCATATAGTAATCATGTACATGTGCACATACAGATGGGGGCTAGTCCCCACTGGCAATTTCTATCAGGATGGATACATTAAACAGATATTTAAAACTTGCAAATGGATATAAATCATCACTCAATGTTAATTTCTCATATATGTAAGTATAATCTGAGCAATTGCGACACAGGCAGTATCAGGAAATAAACCATCACATAAAAATCTCTTTGCACTTCTGGCTAGTTCTTTGAATCTTGAGGGAATCTGATCTTTTCATTTCACTTGTCCTCAAAATGAAACAAAACAAAACAAAACAAAAACAGCTTGAACTAGTGAAAATACAGTACTGAAAAAACACAAGAACTTTGACTAATTCATGGCTTACTAAAAAGAAACCCCCAAAATACTGAGCCTAAACACAAGGCAGAAGAAAAAGATTTTTCAGTGTGTGAATGCAACTTCAAAAATAGAATTTGTTTAGGGAATTTGTATTTTCTGCTTCTTTCTTGAGGAACCTATTTGCATTTTAAATAATTAAAACATCAAAACTGAAAAATTTATAAATGAGAGCTGCGAAGAGAATCTTCCTTGGCAGACAATAGAAAAGAAATTATTACCCTGCTAGGTTTGCTTTAATGTCATATCTGTCACCCTCCCCAAGGTAGGTTCATTACCATACCAAGTGCACCTCCTGCCAGCCCCCACTCTGCACACACATACTCCTTTTCTTTCACTCCTTGCCACTTAAGGACTCTGGATCTCTAGGGGACTTTGATCTCATTGTACACACTAACCCAAACAGAACCTCTGCTGTTCTCAATAATTTTTTTCATTTTTAAAAAAAAGGGGGGGGGGGGGGAGGGGGAGGGGGAGAGGACAGCATCGGGGGGAGGGGAGTGAATTTGTGTGAAGAGTGACAGAACGCTTTGTCCAGCGCAGCTTTGGCTGGTTGTAACAAGCGTCAGGACATTAGACGCAACAAAAGCTGGATTGGCAGTATCATCAATCACAGGCCTGACAGTCGACTTCAGTTTGTTTGTTCCACTCTGCATAATAAGTGATTGGATCAGGTTTAATTAGATATTGGGTAATCAATCATTGCCAACAAGGCAACCCAGCTTGGGATCTAGATGCTGCGAAGGGGAAAAAAAAAAGCAAATCTTACCCAGGGCGCATAAATACTCAAATGTATAAGCACATAGGGTGAAGCTTCAGAGGAAAGGTATAAAGATGTCTGCAAGATGGCACATAATAGAATCGTTCACATCTGTACTACTTGTTACCAGACATCTGCAGTTTGACATTTTACTTTCACTGCATAATTACTTTTCAATATAATATAATATACTGACCTGAGGGAGAAAGACAAAGCAATTAAATTATGCATAAGATCCTTTCCTCCCCAAACCTTACCAAAAAGACAAAAAAAAAAAAAAAAAAAGAGAGAGAGAGAAAGGGAAACTGAGAATAAGAATTAACATTCTTATGGCTTTTTTAAAGACAAGGACAGAAAATTCTTCCTCCTGACTGCTATGATGATAAGTTCCACTGCATATCTTCTCAAATGAGCTACTCTGATTAAGATTAAAATAAAATATTCTTGTTTTGCACTCTCTACCTACAGATTAAGTCCCACACAATGAAGTAAGAGCAATGATAGATGGAGAAAAATTAATCCCATTAACATTAATTAATCCCATAAATTGAGGGAAGACAAAAAAATTCTGGTAGAAGACCAGTTTTTATAAATATATAATGCTGATATAAATTAACACAGGATAAAATTTATTCCTCATGAACAAGAATCTCATTATTGGAGGCCATTTCAATGTGTAGGCTAAGGTATACAGAAAGTAGATGGGAGCAGTACAATGCCTAACTCTAGTATGTGCTGCCACTTAACAGGGTGTGTGGTTCACAGGCAGATGTGTTACATTTCTTTACAATGTGTGGGAAGAAGTCTGTAAGAAAATGGGTTCAGTGATGTTGGTAAACTGGAAGAAGAGTTACCCACACTCAGCATCAGGAAATGCTGAGACTCAAAACCCATAAAGCATCAGTGGAACCAGGGCAAGTGTTGTATCCACCTTCAAGTTTTGTTTTCAGTCTTTCTCTCTTCCACTGAATATCAAGTAAGAATTGAGAAGCTGCAGCAAGACAGCACATCACAGGGCACAATGCTTCAAGGAGAGAGGTCTCTCTGGGGTAAAATCACTGCCCTGTTAAGGATAAGGCATGATTCCAGCCTACATCTACTACCTCTTGGAATAAAGTTTCAGCTGAGACTGGTTTAAGGGTTCTATTTTTTGATTTTCTGACCTGGTACTTGTGTTCTGACAGTTCAGCACCCCAAAGCTGTACCCCATGGCTATATGATCATACTGAAAGGACCAGACTGTTCAAACGATGTGACAGTAACAGACTGTAAACTATAAAACTATTAAACTATATATCTGGAGGAGAAGCCTATCAGAGTTTGGTGACTAAGATCTCACATAAAAAAAGAGCCAGTTTCCATTCCCTTTTCCACAGCTCTCATTGCCAAAGGTTTCAGCTCTTGATTAGGAGTGGGGAAGAGGTAGGTGGCATGGTCAGGCACTCTAGCTCTCTGTTGAAGTTGTGCCAGTTTGGAGAAAAAAATCAAGGTTTATTGATCCAAAAAAGCAACCGAGACTGGGCATGTATAAACAGCCTATTAGTTTAAGGCAATAAGCTGGAAGGTTTGTGGTGTGGTCTGTAATTTGCAGGTGTTTTCTGCACAGGGTGGAAAAATTACTTTTAAAATGGGAGGGGAGGGGAGGGAAATTGTGTTTTAAACTTGAAAAAAGAGAAGAGAAAAGAGAAGAGAAAAGAGAAAAGAAAAAAAGAAAAGAAAAAAAGAAAAGAGAAAAGAAGAGAAAAGAGAAAAGAAAAAAAAAGAGAAAAGAAGAGAAAAGAGAAAAGAAAAGAGAAAAGAGAAAAGAGAAAAGAGAAAAGAGAAAAGAGAAAAGAGAAAAGAGAAAAGAGAAAAGGTAAACAAGTTCTTCTGATCAGCTGCAATGTACTACACTGAACAATGTTTCATGTCTGACGCACACTTTAACCTGACACCAGTGTAGTGATAGGCTGAGCATTTTGTCCACTGGAGAAAGCTTTTATCTTGATTTGTTGTGTTATGTATTGCTCATTTTATGATGTATCTGGATCAGCTGCCATGATTCCTAGACCTGGGAGTAGCCATCAAATTATCAGTCAGCCATTATGTCACTGTAAAGAGATAGTCTCCCCTGACTCCTGCTCAGCCTCTTCAGCTGTAAATTGAGGATGGGGCAAGATTTTTTCATCCACTGTGAATGCCAAATCTATTTTTGTGCAGTGACTAGTGAGATTGGACTCCTCTGTAACATTTAAAATACAATTTTCTAGCAAACAAAGTCCCCTTAATCTGCTTCTCTTGATTCTCTACAAATGCACTGAGCTTGAGGCCAGACCCATTATTTTTGTAGTCTGATCTTTTATTGCAGGGTATTATATCTGATTGAGCTACCCCACAGTTAGATCATAATTTCCAGAAAATAGACAGCTTTGATTTGAAGATATGAAGAAATAAGAAGGTAATCATTTTGTTAATCAAGTGATTGTTCACTGATAATATTTACAAATCACTATGAATGTTTTCTTTTGTGTGGCCTGTTTTCAAATTCCTCTGTAAAAGAGGTGACAAAAATATCTGAAATGCACCCTTCTTCATCCTCAGAACAAGGGTCTGTGTAGTTTTTAGAAAGACCACAGAGTTTGTTGGCATATAGGACACAATTGAGGAAGGGAGTTCTCAGGTTGCTGAACCTGCCCAGGCAAGCCATTGAGCACAGAGCTTGTCTGAGCTCCAGCATTAACAAAGTTTTGTAGGAAAACTGTAAAGCATCTCTGCCTCCATGACTGGAGATATGGTTTATTCATTTGTGGGATATGAATCTAGCTGAGAATGTGTACAGTACTTCGACTGGATCAAACTTTTAACAATTAGTTGTCTATATACCTGATAATTTTCATGAAGTCACATAAATTATTACCATAAAAATATGAAAGGTCTATAATTTTGTTTATCACTGGCATTTCTGTTTCAGTATGAATTCCCAATCTCATTTATATATAGACATTCACTAATTCTCCTCAACATCCTAATTGCTTCAAAACATTAAAGCAAAAACAGTTTTGAAACAAAGTGTTTTTTGTTGTTGTTTGTTCGTTTCGTTGTTGTCATTTTGTTTGTTTTCCCTCAAGATTTATTCTAGGCAGGTTTACATAAAAAATAACAAAACAAAACACTTCATATCTTAATGGACTTTCACTACTGCTCATGTGCAAGCTACCTTTTCAACCCTAGAATCAATTTGGAAAGTGTTTTCTGTGATTTAGAAAGATACTACTGACTAAGAACAGGGAAAAACTGTGTTGGGAGCCCCACTGCAAGCTCTTTGGAAGTCTCTGAGTATCACAACACAAAACCATTTTCCAAGCGCTGCAGGAGCTGAAGATTCTGGGAATTTAGGCTGTAGAACCCTCATTACACTGCCATTCAGGCTTCTGAGGAGTCAAATGGATGAGCAGGCAAGAGACCTGACTGAATTGGGCTGTAACATCAGCTAATTCAAAACTTCTTTGTGAAATGCTTGCACTGTATCCAGTTTCAGAGTACAGCCAGTCAAAGGGAAACATTCTTTTGAAGAGCTTTTCAAAAGCTCATTTTATTATCACCAGCATTACTACTAGTTCAACAACTACTATACCGTTTGTGTCCCAGGGCTCAAATAAAGACCAGTGGCCCATTTGCCTGGGATCTTGGCAGATCTGCAAGGGAGCAGGCTGCCTCTTTCACAGTAACTTTGCTGGAGTTCATAGATAATTGAGTCTCTAATCCATCTGTTAACTGCTCAAATTCACGACTTCACTTTATTCAGAATTTCTATGACAAAATTGTCTGCTATCTCATCTTAGACACCCTTTATTCCTTGATATTATATAGAGAAGGGTTCTTTTTCTCTTGTTGCTGCTCCACTCCAAGTAATCATACAACATGTGAAAGCAGCTCTGCCCACAGTCTACTCTGATGCTTATTCCTTTTTACTGAAAAAGACTTTTGTGGCTCAGAGATGGCACTTTCAGTGACATTTCTCTGGCAATAACTATGTTGAAAGCTTGGAAAAAGCATTCATGCAAGATCTCCTTGAAGTAGATGTTATTGTTTTAGTGAAAGAGACAATAGATGAAACAGAGTATGGACAAAACAGTGAATGCTTGTTAGAAAGCAAAGATACAGTGGTGGAAAAATATTTTAATAATGCATTTACTAATTCAGCCAAGTTAAACATCAGTTTAAATTAAATTATAGAAACATTCTTTTTAGACAGAAAATAGTTTTTAAGTCAACAGTATCTCACAAGATGATTTTAAGACCATGTTGTAAATAAAATTGTGATGATTTCATAGTATTTGCAAAGTGAGTCGAGGGAAGAGGGGAAGGGAATTAGTTTTTTTGTCAAGCTTTTGTAACTCTGGTCTGGCTTTCTCTAGCAAAAATCTTTTTTGAATCCTGTACTTCAGTTTATTTTACTGTGAAACATTTGTGATCCTTGGCACACTACATTTTTATGATCCCCTTAAACACAATTTTCCTATTTGCATTTATATATATATACTGCTTGTGTACAAATCCATAAAATAACCTGAGTTAGCAGTATGTACACTTTCAAGGGATTCCCACTTTAAATATCTTCCCTTTGGGCCATATGGTCTAAAGATATCTCTGACTGTCCTCAGAGCTCATTTTCTTTAATCCTGGATTAGCCTTGTTGAATTCCTTTACCTTTTCAAGTACTGCAAAGTCTCTCCACCATCTTCCCACAATGCAGTAAAGAGAAAAGAACATAATACTCAAAATGATTTAAATATTTACCAAAGCAATTCATAATCTCTGCATATCTTTCCTGGATTTCTAAACTTGCCTAAAATTTCATTACCTTTCTAGGAGAATGCTTTATCTACAGCATATTGACATTGTTAGATGATGACAGTTGTATCAAGGTATTTATGTTGTCTCCAGTCATTTTATCTTGTTTTAACTGTTCTTGCATAAAACCCTGACTTTGTATCCAGTGGTCACTTACAAATATAGTTACGGTTAATTTTTTTAAGCAGGCATTTAATAATTGTAATCACTGGTCACCACTATCAAATTGTAGATGCTGTAGGTGTAATGCCCAGAAGTTACTTGTGCATTTCCAAAGATGATACTGAAACAAGGTCTCTGATAGCAGAACAAGTGTTGCTTGTTTGGGATCTAGGAAAAGCACATAATTATGTAATAAAGGGGTTAAAAATGTTGAAGCTCTGTTGTATAATACCTTGTGAATACCAGATATATTAAATGGACTTTCTAAGTATTTATACTCTTTTTTTCTAATCTAAAATAGTAACAAGAGAATTAAAGATTGTTTCCATAAATCCTACTTTTAACACTGACTTGAAAAATACCATTAAATACAGCATTCATCTTCCCCCTGCAAGTACAGAATTGCAGAAAGACACTTAAATAAACAAGGCATTTAAATTATGTGGTTTCACCTTAAGAATGAAGACCCTCGGATCATGAAAAATCACTGGGTGAAAAAAAAAGGAAAACAAAAAAACACACTTTTTCAGTACAGTCAAAACAATTAAGTCGACAGTGGTGGTGACAGCTTAAGCAATACTTATTTAATGGAAGATTCCAAACACCTACCAGAATCCTTCATATTGGTGAGCTCTTCCCAGTGGATTCCCTCTTAAAAATAACTATTATGCTTTTAAAAAAATCTTTAAAAAAAAGAGCAAAAGTAATAGCATTTAACCAGTCGCAAAATCATAGAATGACAGGGTCATAGAATGTCTTGGGTTGTGAGGGACCTTTAAAGACTATGCAGTTCAAACATTCCTGCCATAGCCAAGGACACCTCCCACCAGACAAGGCTGCCCAAAACCCCATCCAACTTGGTCTTGAATGCTTCCAGGAATGGGAAATAGACAGCTTCTCTGGGCAACCTGTTCCAGTGCTTCACTACCCTCATAGTAAAGAATTTCTTCCTTATATCCAATCTAAATCTACCTTTATTTAGTTTAAAGCCATTACCTTTTCTCCTATCACTACATGCCCTTCTAAAATGTCCCTCTCCAGCTTTTTTGTAGACCCCCTTTAGGTACTGGAAGACTGCTATAAGGTCTTCTTGGAGCCCTCTCTTCTTCAGCTCCCTCAGCCTATCTTTGTAGAAGGCATGTTCCATCCCACTGATCATCCTTGTGTCCCTCCTTTGACTCACTACAACAGGCTGGCTGTGCAATAATTGCTGGATGTGACTTAATGAAACTAAAGGTATGCCCATACTTTAAGAGAAGGTTCAGCATTGAGGAAACTTCCAGGGTGAGATGTGGCAGTGTGGTGGTTTTATCCAGATGAGCAGCTGAGCTCCACAACAACTGCTCTCTCACTCCCCCTTCTTAAAGGGAAAGGGGAGAAAATACAATGAAAAGGGCTCAAGGGTTGAGATAAGGACAAGGAGATCACTCAATAATTATTCTGATGAGCAAAACAAACTTAGTATAGGGAAGTTAGAGAAATTTATCGCCTATTACTAACAAGCTAGAGAAGTGAGAAACAAAGAAAAAAAACTAAAAACAGCTTCCCCCCATCCACCCTCTTCCACCTCCTCCCCCTGAGCAGCGCAGAGGAACAGGGGCTGCGGTCAGTCTATAGCACTTCACATCCACTGCTCCTTCACAGTCATTCTTTTCAACTGTTCCAATGTGGGGTCCCTCCCACAGGATGCAGTCCTTCCTGAACTGATCCTGCATGGGCTTCCCACAGGCAGCAGCTGTTCAAGAACTGCTCCAACATGGATCCATGTGACAGGGTCCATCCTGCAGGAGCAAACTGCTCCAGCATGGGTCCCCCACGGGCGGCAGCTCCCCCCAGACCCCCTGCTCCTGCGTGGGCTCCTCTCCACGGGCTGTAGCTGTGGCCCAGGGCCTGCTCCTGCGGGGGCTCTCCATGGGCCGCAGCCGCCTCCAGGCCACATCCACCTGCTCCACCGGGGGCTCCTCCACAGGCTGCAGCGTGGAGATCTGCTCCATGTGGGACCCATGGGCTGCAGGGGGACAGCCTGCTCCACCAGGGACCTCTCCACAGGCCACAGGGGAACTTCTGCTGCATGCCTGGAGCACCTCCAGCCCTGCTCCTGCACTGACCTTGGGGTCTGCAGAGCTGTTTCTCACTCCTCACTCTCCCAGCTGCTGTTGTGCAGCAGTTTTCTTTTCCCTTTTTAAAATATGCTCTTCCAGAGGCACAAACAACATCTCTCACTGTCTTGGCTCTGGCCAGCAGAGGATCCCTTTTGGAGCCAGATAAAAACCGGCCCATATCTAACATGGGGCAACTTCTGGATTCTTCTCACGAAAGCCACCCCTGCAGCCCCCCGCTACCAAAACCTTGCCACATAAACTCCCTACATGCAGATATGCAAAGAATCTTTTCCATGATAGTCTGCTTGACAACATTACCTGCAACCTTATATATTGGCAACACCAGGGAAGGTTGGTGTGCTGAGAAACAGCACAGAGGGTGGAGTGGAGTGCAGACACTGCGGCCAGGCTCTGTGATATCACCACAGGGATGGAGAACTTGATGTACTATGGAACTGATAGACTGCATGGCCAGCCCTGAGCTGAACTGATAACCAAATCATGTCCTCTGGGTGAACTTTGCTCATTATAATCTCATTATAATGCCAAAGCACACCTCCATCCTAAAGGCTACCCACCTCCAAGGTGCAACCACTCCTCACTGAGCATGCACTCTGAATTTCTCTAAGCCTATACCTTTTAAGCACAAGCAAGAAAATTTTATCCCAATAGTAACAAAGGTATGTATGACTAAAATCACTCCACCTAAAAGTAAGAAAATAGTATTAAAATGGTTCAAGAGAGGAAAAATGTTAGAGTAGATACCATCACAGAGAAGTTAGGAGGTCTTTGCTGATTTCTAGGATCAGTCGGTGGGCTGAACCTCTCTTCCCCTTCCCATATGGACAGCTATTGGGTGAGATCCGAACCCCCAGTTATATCGAGTGCTTCCCTAGGAAACCTAACTTTCTCTATAGAGTTGTTTCATAAATTAACTTATATGTAGCTGGTTATGTTAATCATATTCTTATATTACAAGTGCTTTTCAGACTGTGTATTTATAACCAGCAATCCAAAAGAACTTGTACTTCTGTTGCGTCAATAAACTACATCAGTCATTAATCTACTAGACTGATGGTGTATTGCACTATTTGTACATCTGTGATTGTGCTAATACAATATATTGAATGTGAGCAGACTTTAGTGCTGAATTGGGTATCACTCAGAATCTAAGCCCAGCCATCCCCAGCCCCTGATATCTGAGGACAAGCTGGAACGAAAGGGTGTTTAGGTCCTGCCAAACTTATTTCCCCTTTAGTGCAATATAGGTCAATGTGCTTCTTATTTTGGGGGGCCCCAGAGCTGAATGCAGTACTCTAGGTGGGGTCTCATGAGAGCAGATTAAAGGAGGATAATCACCTCCCTCGACCTGCTGGTCATGCTTAATTTATGCAGCCCAGGATACGGATGGCTTTCTGGGCTGCAAGAGCACATTGCTGACTCATGTTGATCTTCTCTAAACCAATACCTCAAAGTCCTTCTTCTCAGAGTTGCTCTAAGTCCATTCACCACCCAGCCTGTATTTGTGCTTGGCATTACCCCAGCTCAGGTGCAGGAGCTTGTACTTGGCCTTGTTGAACTTCATGAGGCTCACACAGGCCCACCTCTCAAGCCTGTCCAGGTCCCTATAGATGGCATCCCTTCCCTCCAGTGTGTCAACCATAGCACACAGCTTGGTGTCGTCAGCAAAGTTGCTGAGGGTGCATTTGATCCCACTGTCCATGTCACCAACAAATATGTTAAACAGCATCAGTCCCATTACTGACCCCTGAGGAATGCCACGCATCTTTGGTGTTCATTTGTACATTGTGCTATATAGACTGCAACTAACTCTTTGAGTGTGACCGTCTAGCCAATTCCTTAACCACCGAGTGGTCCATCCATCAAATCTGTCTCTCCAATTTAGAGACAAGGATATCATGTGGGACAGTGTCAAATGCTTTACACAAGTCCAGGTAGATGTCAGCTGCTCCTCCCTTATCCACCAGTGCTGTAACCCCATTGTGAAAGGCCACCAGATTTGTCAGGCATGATTTGCCACTGGTGAAGCTATATTGGCTGTATACAATTATCTCTTTATTTTCCATGTGCCTTAGCATAGTTTCCGGGATCTGCTCCATGATCTTGCTGGGCACAGAGGTGAGACTGACTGGCTTCTTCCCCAGGCCTTCCTTTTTTCCCTTTTGAAAATGGGGTTTATGGGGGTTATGTTTCCCCTCTTCCAGTCAACAAGAACTTCACCATACTGCCATGACTTCTCAAATATGATGGATGGAGGCTTAGCAACATCATCTGCCAGTTCTCTCAGGGCCTGTGGATGCAAATCATCAGGTCCCATGGACTTGTTCACATTCAGGTTCCTTGGATGGTCTTGAACTTGATCTTCTCCTACAGTAAGAAGTTCTTTATTTTCCCAGTCCCCAGCTTTGCCTTCTGGGTTTTGGGCATTGTGGCTAGAACACTTGCTGGTGAAGACTGGGGTGAACAAGTCATTGACTACCTCAGCCTAGTATATATCCCAGGTAACCAGGTCTCCTGTTTCCTTCCTGAGATGGCCCACAATTTCCCTAGTCTTCCTTTTATCACTGATGACCTACAGAAGCTTTTCTTGTTGTCCGTGATGTCCCTGGCCAGATTTAATTCTATCAGGGCTTTCTTAACCTGATCCCTGGCTGCTTAGAGAATTTCTCTGTTCTTCTCAGGCTACTGCTCATTGCTTCCTCCCCCTTTAGGCTTTTTTTTTTTTTTTCCCCAGGAGCTTTTTTTTTTTTTTTTTTTCTTTTTTTTTTTCCCCAGGAGCTTCTTGTTCATTCGTGGGGGCTTGACTTTCTCTTTGCTGGGTTGCATTGCTCTTGAGCTTGGAGAAGATGATCCTTAAATATTAACCAGCTTTCTTATGTCTGTCTTCCCTCCAGGGCTTTATCCCATGGCACTCTACCAAGCAGATCCCTGAAGAGGCCACAATCTGCTCTCCTGAAATCCAAGGTGGTAAGCTTTCTATGCACCCTCCTTTCTGACCTAAGGATGTCAAACTCTACCTTTTCATGGTCAGCACAACCAAGACTGCCCTTGAGATTCACATTACTTTCACACTGTTTGGTAGAATGAGGTCCAGCATAGCACCTTTCCTTCTTGACTCCTCTATCGCTTGGAGAAGGAATTTATCATCAGTGTATTCCAGGAACCTTTTGGAATCTATGTCCTGCTGTGTTGTCCTTTCAACAGATACTGGGGTGGTTGAAGTCACATGTGAGGACAAGGGCTTGTGAACGTGAGGCTGCTTCTATTTTCCTATAAAAAGGCCTCATCTGCTTGGTCTTCCTGATCAGGTGGCCTGTAGCAGACCCTCACTATAATCTCACCTGTCCCTGCCCTCCCTTTAACCCTGAACCATTTGCTCTTGGTGGGCTCCTCGTCCATCCCCAGGTGGAGCTCCATGCACCCCAACTGGTCTTTGACATAGAGGGCAACACCCCCCCTCATCTCCCCTGCCTTTCTTTCCTAAAGAACCTATATCCTTCCATTCCAGTCACAGGAGCCATCCCACCACGTTTCCATGATGCCAGGAAGATCATAGTGTACTGGATCTGGCTGGGATGGAGTTAACTTTCCCTGCAGCAGCCCATACAGCGCTGTGCTCTGCACTTGTAGCTAGAACAACACTGGTATCACACCAGTGTTATGTCTACTGCTGAGCAATACTGGCACAGCATCAGGACTCCCTCTACCCACCCCCCCCCCCCCAGCCCCGAGAACCAGCAGGCTGGGGGTGGACAAAAAGTGAGGAAGGAACATTACCAGGGTAGCTGACCTAAACCAACCAAAGGGATATTCCATGCAATATGATGTCACACTCAGCAATAAAAAGTGGAAAAAGGAAGAAGAGGGGAGGAGTGGGCTCTCGTTGTGAAAACATCTGTCCTCCCGAGCAACAGCTATGTGCGTTGAGGTCCTGCTTCATGGACGTAGTCAAGCATCACTTGTTTATCGGAAGTAAAGAGTAATTTCTTTCCTCTGCACTTCCACACAGCCTTTGCTTTTTTTTTTTTTCCTCCTTTCTCTTTTTTCCCTTTAGTTAAATTGTTTAATTAATAATAATTTTCCTTAATAATTATTTTTTCCTTTCCTTATCTCAACCCATGAGTTGTTTCTTTCCTTTTCTTCTTCCACACCTCTTCTGAGGATGGGGAGTGAGAGAGCGGTTGCGGTGGAGTTCAGCTGCCTAGCAAGGTAAAACCACCACATATAGTTCTGCAGGCATGCACATGTCTCTAACTTCTCATGTTTATTTCCCATGCTACCTGCATTTGCATAGAGTCACTGAAGTTGGGACCCTGTAAGTTAGGACTTGCTGGCTAGAGTGGTTGGAATTTCTTTGTGCTGCTCTTCAGGTTCCATCCTGCTGACCTGTGACCTTTCTCCAGGCTCTGGACTTCTATTGCTGACTTTGGCATCAAACTGAGAGGAGTGGGATGGAGTGAGTTTCTACTCCCCTAGCAACTCTAGTTTAAAGCCCTCTCTACCAGCTTGGCAAGCCTGTGGCCAGAGATGCTCTTCCTCTTCTCTGACGGGTGGACCCCATTAGCCACCCACAGACCAGGTTTCTCAAAGTGAGTCCCATGGTCTAAGAAGCTGGTCCCCTGTCTGTGGCACCAGTCCTGTACCTTGGATTACTTAGAATCATATCACAATAGAATTATTAAGGTTGGAAGAGACCTTCAAGATCATCTGGTCCAACCGTCACCCTACTACTAATGTCACACACTAAACCATGCCTCTAAGGGCCAGCCTTTCCTTGAACACCCCCAGGGATAGTGACTCCACCACCTCCCTGGGCAACCTGTTCCAATGCCCAAACCACTCTTTCTGAGAATAAATGTCTCCTAATTTCTAACCTAAACCTCCCCTGACACAACTTGAGGCCATTCCCTCTAGTCCTATCACTAGTTACCTCAAGACGCTGACCCCCAGCTCCCCATATCTTCCTTTCAGGTAGTTGTAGAGAGCAATAAGGTCTTCCCTGAGCCTCCTCTTCTCCGGAGTGAACAACCCCAGGTCCCTCAGATGCTCCTCATAGGACTTGTGTTCCAGGCCCTTCACCAGCTTTGTAGACCTTCTCTGGACATGGTCCAGGGCTTCGATGTCCTTCTTATACTGAGAGGCCCAAAACTGAACACAGTATTCAAGGTGCGGCCTCACCAGAGTTGAGTACAGGGAGACAATCACCTCCCTGGTCCTGCTGGCTACTATTCCTGATACAAACCAGGATGCTGTTGGCCTTCTTGGCCACCTGGGCACACTGCCGGCTCATGTTCAGACCAGCATAAATTGGTTAGTTCACCAGGTTTCTTTGGCCCTTTCAAAGCCCTTCCCTTTGATCGGAAGGACTGATGAAAAAATTACCTGGGCTTCAGAGTCCCTTACTGACACTCTCAGGGCTCTGGGATTACTTCTTGATACTCCTCAGACTGCTCCAGGCTATATCACTGGTGCCCACATGAAACAACAACAGTGGATAATAGTCACTAGACTGTACAAGGCTTAGTAGTCTCTCCG